>NC_092815.1:114108031-114213031 GCF_023375885.2 Dermacentor andersoni | reverse complement strand
ATATCGGCAAGAAAACGACTAAGTCGCCTGTTTTTGTTCTTCATACATAATACATGAAAGTGTATGCCGAGATAAATGCAACTGGGGTGCTTCTCTGGAATTCGCGTTAACGTCTGCACTAGAGGAAATTTGATAGACGACTTTAATCACAACATCAGTGCACCATTCTTATATCACCAGCAAGTGTGCATTTGGGCGCTCACAAAAGCGCAACAGCGCACATTGCGGCTGATTTATTACTTCACTGTCAGCCGTAAGGATAGTTGGGACCTGTGGTGCCTCTTGGCCTTATTGCGCCAAATAACAGCTGCTGTGCGCGTTTCTCATGAATTATTTCTCAGTCCTTGGAGAAAGGCGTGCAAAGTACAGTAAACAAACGCGATGTGTGTGTGTGTGCGTGTGTGTGTGTGTGTGCGCGTGCGTGCGTGTGTGTGTGTGTGTGTGTGTGTGTGTGTGTGCGTATGTGCGTATGTGCGTGTGTGCGTGTGCGTGTGTGTGTGCGTGTGTTTCACCAAAGAGCGGTGTTCCCATTCTTCTGAACACGCTAACCAAGGGGCATAAATTCTTTTGTTCCATGACTGTTCAGATGACTCACGTGAAACTAACAAACACGTACCAACATGTTTACATACGTACTGCGTCGGGGAAATTATATGAACAGGTATTGCAAGGGAAAAATATCAGAAAAAAAGATCCTGGGACTTCGGTCTCGCGTGTCTGCGACGTACCCAGAAACAACGCTACTAGAACCCCAGAGCAGCAGAGAGGCTGCTATACATTTCTTGAGATCCTCCACACTTTACGACCACTTGCGACTGGCTGAGCAATGGAAGCTTGCGCGTGCGTGCGCGGGCGTGCAGTGTATATTTCTTACCTCCTTGTTATCTTTCATTTTCCCTGTGTTTCCCTTTCCTTCTTTTCCAGTGCCGTGTAGCAAACTGGGCGAAGCCTGGTTAGGCTGTGTTCTCGCTCTCTTCTTTCTTCCTCATCTCTTCTACACATTCGCCACACATTTTGGATGCTATGTGAAGCAAAGATTTTGGCTACCGGCTTATAATAGCTTATAAATTTTCCCAGACCATTACTGCGTGTTTCATTGAAAGGAAGCCGGTCCGCGCGCACATGCCCTGACGAACTTTTGATATGTAGTGGTGTGACAGCTCCTATATTGCCTTGTACTTCTTCATTTGTCCTTATGTGCTCGAAACGCATATCGCGCACTTCTTTGCCAATCTCCCGCTGTGGGTGTGTTGAAACCTTTATCACCATCAACAACACGGGGCGATTATATCGAAGAAGTAGTTGACGTTGGCACGATAGAAGTTCATGTTCGACTGTGGCCTATTGGGTATGAAAGTAGGCATAGAAAGGTTTCGTTTATGACTGAAATTGTGCTCTTTAGCACGTGTATTTGTTGCAATGAGGATAATTAGGAATCACTTGTTCAATCGCGGAGTAATTTCGTAGAAAACAAGGCCAGCAATCGGGAAACCTTTAAGAACAGTAAATGTGGCAGTGCTGTCCTGCGTGGGAGCTATTCCGCAAGACAGCAGCAGGAGCACCCAACGGGAAGCCACGGCCGGTAGAGAGCGCGTCGCTTTGCAAGGAAAACTTCCTTTTAGAAGACACACACGCGCACATAAAGGAAACGAATCTCTATGCAGTTTCGTTAATGCGTAAATTTCCGGTGACAAGATTATCTTTGTTTCTCAAGCAATGCACTTTCTTTGTGTTATTCGTACATTGCCGGCCATCATATGTAACTTCTCATATGTAACTGGGATGCTCAGTTGGACACAGACAGAGCTAAACAAGTTGAACAGATTAATTAAAAGGCTAGTCAAAACAACAGTGGGGTTACCGATTAACACGCCGGATAATAAATTAATGAAACTGGGGCTCCACAACATAATAGCCGAGATAATTGAAGCTCAGCAAATTGCCCAGAGAGAGGCTCTCTGGAACAAGGCCATGTAGAGCGATACTAGAAGAGGTAGGGTGGTGCCCAACCGAATCCAAAATTTCAAGTGAAGGCACAGTAGAACTAAACGATAGCATAAGCGAGATAATCAAGACGACTCCTTTCCCCAGAAATATGCACCCGGTGCACAACCTGGACAGACGAAAGGCAAGGGCCAAAGTTCTCCTGCAAGAGATAGAACGCGACAGAGAACATGCGGCTTTTGTAGATGCTGCATGGGTCAGGAGAAAGAAAGCCTGTAGTAGTAGATGCAGATGGTCTCACTCGGTATGCTATTACAATCATGACTAAAGAAACGACAGTCGCGGAACAAGTAGCGATAGCATCGGCTTTATGGAATAATAAGTGGACGAAGATTTACAGTGACTCTAAGATGGCTATTACACACTTTACCAATGGTTTTGTAACCAAAAGAGCTGCCCAGCTGATCGGTGACTTGGACAGCCAAGGGATCGAAATCCGCTGGTTTCCTGCGCACATGGGGTCTGTCGATCCATCTCGGAAAAACTTAAACGGGATGGCTAACGCAGCTGCACGAGGACTTACTATCCGTGCACTACGTGACCAGGACCTTAATAATATACAGGAGGAGAACAGGGAAGGGACCAATTACTTACATATAATGAAATCACGAGGCCTTACTACATGAACAGAAGGGAATTCCCAGTACCACACGCTAAGCTCCATAGAACTCAAGCGGTGACTCTGAGATTGTTGCAGACAAGAACTTATCCAAGTCCAAACTTTATTAATAAGCTATATCCTGAAAGAGAGGTACCAATCAATTGCGAGAAGTGTAATGGCATCATTACTCTGGATCACATGCTTTGGCAGTGTCCTGTGACTTTCACAGACTGTGACAAAGAGAGAGACTGGTGGCAGCGAGTCCTACACAGTGGAGTTCTTTTCGATCAAGTACAGGCCGTCCAGAAGGCCCACGATACAGCGGTAAGGTTAAACTTTACTGTCCCGACGTGGGAGCCACCTGCGTCAACCTAAGGGTTGATCTTCAGGACATTAAATAAAGTTCATCATACCATACCATACAATACTTGCCCAGAAGGACTATTCTACGGCCATAAGCGAAGAAGTGTCTTTTTCGGTATCGCTTGATCCCATGGAATACAGTCATACGTTGCTTTTGCTAAGGAATAGGGATCTTTTATTTATCACAAACTAGCCTACTCTTCAAATAAGAGAATTAATTGAGTGTGCAACGGACGGAATCAGTCCACTTCTTCCTGCATTTACTGTGTATGCTTATTGGCGCAATTTACTAAACAAGCTGAGATAAAAAGAAATTGCATTTTAAGTTTCGATAACAAATCTGTACTTTCGGAAGTACTACAACTACCGCACTATCACAGACTATAGTCTGCTAAAGTTCGCATGCACCCGCCCGCGTAGGAATGAAACTTTGGGAACACTGTTTATCAGTGTCGTAGCTGTGGGGTCTCCCTAATTTTGATTAGTTTTGAACAGTCAACTAGCTCCGAACCACGCTGTACTTAAGGTTAGACCACACGTACTCTCGGCAGCGCGCGCTCACTCATGGTCGCTCCTGGCCAGACGCCACGGTAGACTTCACTTCGCCATTCAGCTATTGATGGCGCTTCAAAATGCGCACTTTCAATGTTGCTACTACCCGTCGTTAAAGCAGGTGCAGGACAAAGCTGTGGCGCATAACGTAACACGGCCAGACTGGAGCACGTGAGCACGAGCGCAGACTCCAACCCTGTCGTGCACTTCCATCGCTTAGTACTCGCTCGAGCGAACATCAAGGTAAAGTTTGTTCGTCCCTGAAAAAATTGTGCGAAATAAAAAAGTACGAAATAAAACGAGCTACTCACGCCTCACTCACGCCTCACTCACTCAGCTACTCACTCAGTGTGAGAATAGCCGCGCGCAGCTATCTAGTGTGGTGTAGCATATGCCAAAGGGATGACACGCCGTGAACTTAACTGTCGGCTGAGGGATAGCCTCTAAGTTTGGTGACTCGTACGCGCCATAATCGGAAGTAGTACTCGCACACTGGCACACGCAGCATACTGCTGCACGTGGTGACAATTTTATCGCCCTTGGTTGTTATACAGAACCTCACGTCGACGCCGACAGCAGCGATAGAAATGCGCCTGGGTTGTCTACGTAATTGTTATCGCAATAAAAGTGGTTCAGGACACCTCTGAAAAGGCGATAACTCATAATACATGGGTTCCAATACAACAACTTGACAGATAACAATTACATTTTCGGTCGAACATTCAGTCTGATTGAACCCATTTGTGGGAGGCATGTGTGTTTAGCCTCTACTGGCGTTTCAATAAATGCATGTGTCCTCTTGCATATTGACGGCTATACTCTCAGGAAACGCAACTCGTGATTCGTAAGGACGTGCTTGTGGGGTGCGCTTTCTGAAAAGTAGTTATTTCGAGGAACGAACTCTATATCGAGCACGTATATGCAGCATATATACTTGAACCATTTTGTGAGGAACCGTTACCATCATAATTTTTTTAGGTTAAGGTTTGGTTTGAGTTCAAGCACGTTCTAAGGATGTCGGTTTGGGCTTGGGTTTTGTTCGGCACCCTGTTAGTAAGTCTAATGCGCACCCGTATTCTCTGTGCAACAAAGTGTGCTACTTAACTGGTGTATTGTGCTAAGGTTACTACGTTTCATCTTTGCGAAAATAAATACATCGAATTTTATACGCGCTGAGCGGATTCACACGCGCGAGGCAAAAACTAAGCCCTATTTGAAGTGCTGCGTAATACTGTTACTTTCTCTGTTATGACGATGAGCAAAACGAGAACAAGGTAAAAGCAGGCGACAACGGTTCGACAAGTGGACTTGTCTTTCTCAAGGCCTTGTCTTCTTCAAGGCCTTGAAAAAGACACGTCCACTTCTCGAGACGTTGGCTCCCGCGTTTACCTGGTTCTCGTTTTTCTCATAGTCTTGAATTTCCGTCTCCCGCCTTCACCGTGTTTTCTCTTGATTTCTGCTTTATGCGTTATAGAAAAGTTGCCAACATCAATCGAAACCTATTGGCAGCGTTTTCTGCCATTTGCTTTCATACCTCATTTCACTCTGTTTCAACAGTGTTCAATATCCTTTCTGTAATGCCTTCGAGCCTGGAAAGTATGTAAATAAATGAATGAATGAATGAATAAATAAATAAATAAATAAATAAATAAACAAATAAATAAGTAAATAAATATATAAGTAAATAAATAAATAAATAAATAAATAAATATTGGCTTAAACGTTCCTTTCAGGGACTATTGTACCACGTCTATTCCGACATGCTCGTATTTTCTTCCGTGACACTAGAATTCCATTTTCTGTCTTCGATTTCCACTCCTTCGTGGGTGACGCAAACGTGCGTAGCAACGCTGAGAATAAGACCTCGTGTTAAAAGGCGGAGAGGGGTTGAGCAAGCAAGAAGAAGTAGGCCTAACAAGACATGCAACGCGAAAGAGAACATAGAAGCCCTTTACACTTTATTTATAGCCAGCAACGTTGTTGCAGAGATGTCACAACCAAGCAATTGGTCTCGTATTCTGTTCTGTTTCTTATATTTCTTTTATAAGAAAGAGCCATGTTCTTCTTTTTTGTGTCACAAAAGTGAGCTTTCTTTTTCGCTCTTTGTGGCTCTATGATAGAGGGCATTGATAAGCTCTATTGTGGTGACGAATACAATTCAGTGGTGCTCATACATGTACGGCAGCTTCCACTGATCGATGGAGAGTAGAGCAAGTGTTTCTTTCCCACCTAAATACCACCAATTCACCGGTTCCGAACTAATTGTGAACAGTGGTGAAAAGAAAGGCCATAAAAGCTCTGTAACGTGTAATTGAGCCAGGGATTAAAGACAATAAAAGAGGTCGTAACGAAGCTTCATTGTGGCTGCAAGTGCTGACGCTGACTAAGATTATATGAATGTCTTTCTTTTTCTCATCAATTACATGATTCCTAACTTGCCGCACGTAGCAATTCAAGAAGTTGCGGTGACGTTTCACTTCGTGAACGTGGGAGACGCGCAACCGTATGTGTGCCATTGCCCTTTTCTGCATTGTGGGTACAATGTTTTAAAAATTCATTGATTTAAGTGTGGTCGTTTTTTCCGGGCTAATTTTTTATTTAGTATGTTCTACGTCCTATTTTTTTTTATGAAGTGTACAGTGTCATTAGGAGAGATGGTAATGGACTTTAAGGAAATGCACAGCCTTTATTATTTCAAGCAATTTGGTAATACCTATTTACGCTATTCATGTTCCGCTTCTTCTTTTGCCTCTTCGGGAATTTCCTGGGCACGTTAAGCGCCCGCCTTTTGCCGGACTTGTTCACCTCGTGCCCGCCGCTTGGCGACGACTTCGGGATTGGTCGACTCACGCTCGGCCTGCCGCCGCCGGCGTCGCTGCTTCGTCTTTCTGGCTCGGCGCTCGACCTGCCTATCCCGAGACGCGGTCGGTATGTCCACAGCGCACACAGAACCCGTAGCAACTGCCAGAGGAGGTCAACCCAGCGCGCCTCCGCCTACCTTCCTCCTCCGCGCCGCTTCGCCTTCTTTGTGCTTCCTCGATTCGCTCAATGCCACCTAGACTTCCCTCCAGGTGGCACTACTTCGCCGAGCGCTCAGCACGGTCCTCCATACATTCACAGGCGCGCGATCACTTCTCCACCTCCAAGCACCCTACTCCACCAGCACTCCCTTCCCTCGCTGCGACACAGACAATCTCGCCGATTTCACATACAGGCCGCGTACGCTTGCGCGTAACGCCCTTAACTGACGATGGCTCTTTCGACTGGAGAGGTGTTTGGTAACACAACAGTTTATGTTCTTTTACCCTGTTTAAATATGTTACTTCATAAATATATTTGCGACAAATCCGATACAAGAGGATGAGGACGAACGAACGGGAAAAGGCAGGGACGTTAAGAAGTAATACGTCTGGTTGGCTACCCTATTCTGTGGGACAGGAAAGAGGGAATAGAAAGAGTATGTATTTAGTAGCCTTAACACATTATTACCGCGATAAAGCTTCATTTCCGTCCAGGTATCGCACCTGCGCCCAGAATGTTATAGCCGATAAGGACACGCGACACAACTTGGAACTAATCTGTGTAATTGACCCACCATCATGCCCAACATAACTGTTGATATATATGGGACGTATCAAAATATACAGCGTGTTTCAACAAACTCTTACAGGATTTTTTTTTAATTGCCTAATGCAGATATCAAAATTCTAGTCCATGAGCCGGTCCACTCGAAAATGTGGACATTACTTACACAGAAAGTTGAAATACTTAATCGACTAATTAACAAAAATTATCTAATTAAATTTTAGGTAAGTTCTATATGGTACATATTCCAATTTACAAATTGTAGCTGAAGACTTGGCAAGGCAGAATTTCTCATAACCAATTATCAGGATGACGCCAGTTTTGATATAATAATTCGCGAACTTAGCGGCGAAGTGCATTGGGGTTCTGTTACGTTTCAGCGTCAATGCATAAAACGACGTTTTGTTAGAAAAGCAAGTTTGAAAAGCAAGTTTACCGCGAGTTTGATTGTTTTCAAGCGTATATGCCTTGCTGTTCCACTCTCTAGAATTTGTAAATTGCCATACGTGCCATAAGTTATTTAGATAAAAACTTAATCAGTGAATTTTAGTCAATTAGCTGATTATGAATTTCAACTTTTCGGGCAAGTAATGTCCGCCTCTTCGAGTAGACGAGCTCACGGATTAGGATTGTGTTGTGTGCCACAACCAGCCTTTAAATACGTTTGAAAGTGTCCGCTGAAACACCCTGTATGTTATAATTTTGCTCTTTGGGGTGAGTATATGGCTTCTTTGGATATTTTCGTAAAGGGGCCCTCATCAGCTCTGGCCATTTTGAACTGACAAGCCCAGTGCATACAATGCGTTCTAATGATAATTCCTGCAAAGCATTACAGCGTTACTCGCCGCCAAAAAGCGCTGAAATTTAAACCGAACACCCTGCGCCCTTCTCCTCGCGGGCGCCACGCTCCCATCCGAAGAGTCGACGTCAATCGTGCAGTGTTGCCTATGTAGTTCGCCGTGCTTTGACTTCACTCACAGCGGCACATGACTGAGAGTTATTAAGGCCGCAGCTGTTATTTCTTTTATCGGTTGCTTAAATAGACGAACTAAGGTTTAGAGAAATAACAAAACCATTAGACCGAATGTCTGCGTGTCTGTTTTACTTCGTGCCGTAGCCAGATGTGCTTCCGTTTGGTTTGCTTGATCCCATGTCATGCAACCTCACGCGCAAAGAACGAAACTAGGTAATTTTCTACCATGTTTCAGCGTGCGATAATGCTCTGTGATCCGCTTACGTCTCCCTCAGTGTTCGTGTAGCACTGACTTGTACCCCTACTCAGGTGTTCTCGTGCACAACGCGCAAAATAGTGGACTGCAGGAAAGGAGGCAAACGAAACGGGCAAACGCGCGTGAGACCTCAACGGAAGTGCACCGCGCAGCAGAAAAGCGAGAAACATATTCACTGACGGTAATGATATTCCCTAATGCGAATTTGGGTACAGCTCTATACGTGTTTTTGTTTCGCGTTATATTGCCTGGCGCGGACAACATGTCTCATGCGGCACGTTGCAAACGGAGCGAAGTTTGGCGCGACTGTCTCGCTAATCGGGAGATCGCGAGATGCAGCGCGTGGGTGACGCGTCGGCGCGATTCGCTGCAGCCGCCGCAGACATGGCTCCACTCATGCAGTGCTTTGTTTCCATATATAGTATCTGTGGCGTCATCGGAGAACAGACGACGCGCGTTACTCTGACGCCACCTCGTAGCCAGCATCACCGCAAGCCCCTGTTGCCGTGACACTATGCGCTTTTCTTCTTGCGCTTTCGCGATACCTTCCTCTTCAGGGTTTCTCGTCTCACTCTCTTCGCTATGGCCGTCTTTCATCCCCTGCAGCACCCGGTGTTCGCTCTTTCACCCTTCGCTGTTCTCGTTCACTCGGTTACGAGGGACACCGACGCTGACGCTCACCACAGGAACGGGCACCTAAGAGCTGCGCTCTAACGAATGCGAGGCCCGTGACGTATGCGTCAGGCTATCCTCCGGCTGTGGAATGGGAAAACGTAGGGAAGGAATTTCGTTTGCGGAGGCTAGACGGGAGCAAGTTAAGCCTGTGTTGACGGTGATGCTCGCCACCTGAAATCATAGGCTCGGAGCACTTGCAGCATTTTTATCTCGGCTATTAATGAACCAACATGAAAAATTCCTGTGGTAGGAAGCGCCCTAGAGGGCATGTAACAATTTCCAGCCTATAACCAAAATTTTTTAAGTGTCCTTGGGAGGGACTCTTTAACGGAGCTGCGTCAGAGTATAAAGCCAAGCAGGTTGCATAAAGGCAACGTTAGCGGTATCAATAGGATTCATTTCCATAACAATTTCAATGAATAAGGAAAGGGCAGTTGTGGGCTTTCAAAAGCGTGTATTGCTTGATTAGCTTTATATATATACATATATATATATATATACTGAGTCACTTCAAGGGGGGTGCAATAAACTAATTATTTGAATGATATTGCGTAAAATAGTCATTCAGATTGTATGCTAGCATACTGTTGCGAAGAAGAAGCATTTCAACGATGTCGCTGTCCACGAGATCAGTTCTCGTGCTAGGCTGGTACCACCTTGGCTTTCATTGATGCTCTGCTCACTAAATAAATCGCTCTTCCATAATAATATTATGTGCCCAATATCGTTAGGCTCTATGGCCCGACTACGGCTTGTCTCGTATAAGACAGCTTAGCGCTGTGATTATTTAAGTCAAGTAATTGAAAAAATATTACCATTATAGTTTATCGTATATCGCTGCAACGCGAACTAAGCAGCGAGAGCACAGCGCATACGAAGCTATCAGCTCTCGGCATGCGACTAGACTGTGTACCCGTCGCAGATCGCTTTCAAGAGAGGGCACGCGCGGCCGTGCTCAGCCAGGCTATACGGAGCCGCCGCCGAAGTAGAGCGACCCCAAATACGCACCCCGGCCCCTCTCCCGGCGCCTGGCGCGCGATGTGGTTGCTTTCATGTGGTTGCCTTCCTCCCACGCGCGCGCGAGATGGAGCCACCGTACTCGGCTCACCCAGGCACGCTTGCACTTGCTCCCACAGCATACGGCGCACGGCCACGATGTTATCGTAATTACTTCGTACGGAATATCACGGCAACGCCGAAGGCGGCGATGACGGCCGAAATGCGCTTGGAGTGTTCTTGTACTTCATGTCGCAATAAAACCCGAAGAAAAATGGGTATGGTAATATTTATGTTGACATCATTCTCTTGTGCCATAGCTTTTATACCTAGACTGAACGCCCATTAGTACGAGCATAATCATTTCGTACTCTTTAATACACAAGAAACACTGTATATTTAAATTGCATTTGAAGAGAGAGAGAAATTTCAGTTGTAATCCCTATTTCTGAATATTTCTTAATGTACAATCTTATCATGTGGTTGCCTACAATATAGAACGCTTCAGTGTCTCAGAGCTCCACATTGGCTACGTCATAAGCCTCCAGTAGAGTATTGTGGGTCAATTTCACTTCCAGAACAAGCAAGTTCGCAAGTTCGTTTTCTGTGTACCAATGCCTCAAAACATTGGTAATATAATATATTTGTAATTTGTACTGTCCTCACTATTATCATTGAACCCTTCGTTAATTGATTACTTGTATAATAATTATTTTACTTGTATTTACGAGTATTCACTTCATTCTAACTTTATTCTATATGATCCTGTACTGGGGGGCGGGGAGGGGGGGGGGTTCTACCATATTCTTCGATATTTTCTCTTTTTTTTATTCCTTAACAATAACTCCTGTTGCAGCCTTGTGCTATGGGACCTCTTTCTGTATACTAAAATATTCATGCATTTGTGCGCATTTTCTGAATAACACACTAATTGAATGATTGAACTTCAACCACATCTTAATTGAACGGGACGGCACTACCACGACACTCTGGTGCATTCTCATTTGTCACCACCCTGACACAGTCGCGGAGCGCAGCAGTCGAATAGGTGAATTGTTGCTCAATATCAGGGCATCATAGCCATGCATATTACGCAACGAACTTATCTGATTTTGGTAAAATAACGTGTTCTCCACGAAGTGCATGGAAAAGAATATAAATATGCGAGGATGGCTGAAAGCCAGAAAGACGAATAATACCAGCATTGTGAAGGCTACGGCCGCGATGGCCTGCTTTCATCACATAGTAAGGTTGTCCGAATCTTTCCTGCAATAAATCCATGACCAGTGAAACGCACGAGCAGTGATAGCAATGATAACAATTATACCAGTTATTTTTGCTAGCAGGTCTGCCACCGAGAAGTGAAACACTTATCCTGTTCTATACTGCGTTTGTAATACACTACAATAGATAATTTAAGATTGAGTGCATAAAACGCCAGTGTGTGAAAGTCTAGAACCGTAACGACGACCCGTAAGCTGTTCACGCCAGGTGTTGATCTAAAGTGGAATGCAGCGATTTTTTTTTAAATCTAGAAGTGTTTCAACCCCGCAAAACAAATAAGTGGGCCCGACAAAAGAGTGCTTGATTATATTGCAAACACTTTAAGCCCGTCTATCGCTACGAATAGTCAAAGTCAAATTCTTTATTTATGCATGAAAACACAATGAATGTGTGTCCAGTGCTGTTCGAATCCGTAGCCGTCGGCTAGTTATGGGTCCAAGAAATGAAATTCTATAATGCATACATTTCGTCACATGCACAAAAAAGAAACTTGGAACAATTAATAACTTGTGCTTTCGCAAGCAAAAGCAAGATACCTATTGACTCTTCGTCGCCAGGACTATGAGCCTCGTCGAGACAGTAAATATTGTAGGAGTATCCAATAAATATATTTACCGGAGCATTCAAAAGCACGTATCATCAGTTGCACTTATCGATGTGAAAGGGCAGAAGCTATTATCCGCCGTTGCCGGGCGAATTGGTGAAACGGTTGCCGCTATTTCGTCTGAAGGAATAAAGTGAAAATAGCTTGGTCCTCTAGACGAATCGATTGTTCGCATTCGTTCCTATTTGGAGCTTCGCGATCTAAGGCTATCACGGAATGTGGCAGCGCGATCGGAATAAGAAGGAAGAATAAATTCTCCGTACTCTGCTGTAGGATTGTCTTCTTTATCGTGCAGCAAATCGCTCTCATTGTCGCAACAGCTATGTGGCACTTTTAAAAGTAATACGAAAGCACTATTTCACAAAACAATGTGACATTCGCACATCAGATGTTCTTCTTCAGCATGGTCCATTCCTGACGTGACAATTTAACTCGCAATGACGATTTTAGAGGCTCAATCTAGAGGCAGAAAAAAAGAAAGCAGGGCGAATATCTAAAAGGAGAAGAGATGGGAAAAAAATGAAGATTCCAAGAGCGACTGTAAGGCCACTGAGGTACGAAGTGCTAAATAAAGTAAGATAGAAATGCACAGACGCACGCCGACAGAAAAGACATGCGTACCAGGATAACAACCAAGGATGCCATTGGCAGATGCACACAGCACTCGGTGTAAATTGTTCCGTGAGACGCTGCGATGCCGAGCAGCCGGATCGTAGAGACAATCAAAAAAGAAAGGTAGTGAGAGACAACCAAGACTACCTTGCCCTGACAACTTCGCATTGAGTACCAAAGAAAGACGTGCTACTGAAGAGCCAAGCACTGGAGCTTTTTCATTGAAGCTTTTTAGGGCGTCTTTGCAACTCAACTATGCGTCGAAAGATGTGAACTTCGTCAAGCAAGAAAAGGGCGTCTAATTCTCTCTTTTTCAGCGGCCATATTTGTTTCTCTTCTCAGCTTACACGTGTTTTTTGCACGGTTCTAAGCCTGCCCTAAATAATTGTTTTTATTCCATTTCAGGTCAAAATGGAGGATTACTAAGAGCCATGTAAAAAAAGAAAAAGAGAAGAAAACAAGCATGAAACAAGCGCTTCTGCGATCCTAATGCATAATCCTAATAATGGACGCAGTTTTCTGTTTCTGCGTTTTCCTTGCACTGACAACCTTGGTTTCATCAATCTTGAGCACTCCCTATAATAGGGATACGCAAAGCTTCTTTAAATATACATTTACTGTTCGTTCATATGTTTCATTTTTTTCAGGTTGTTTTTCACTTACTCGAAAGTGAAGAATGTTTTGAATTATACATCAAGATGACGATGACTTTCCTTATCGCTTCAGGCTTCATGCTTCAAGGGGCTGCTGATACGAACATTAGTGGTTAGCGGCGACCGACAAGCTTGTACGCAACTAATAAAAAAATGAAGAAAGATAAAATAACAAACAGAATTGTGGGACCTTGGAGAGTCAGAGATCAATGTTAAACAAGGCTGTTTGTAAAATTATTCAGTGGAATTAGGAATTTTCCTTTCATGTATTTAAATAGAGGCAGTTTAATAGGTTACCGACATATACATCACTCGTTGGAAGAGTTGCCCACATATAACGCTTTCGCGCACTCAGTTTAGAAACTTTCAACGAAGGCGTTGGTTCACTCAATGAATGAATGAGTGAACTTTATTAACACCTTCGACTACGCGTCAACATTAGCCATAACGTTTCCAACCATGCCAGATTCCCTGCGCTTAGCATCCTATCGAATTTTGCTGTTCAAGGAACGGAAAAACTGGTTATGCAGTGTGCTCTCCCAGCGCCTTAGCTTGTTATGGATGAAATTAGGCGTCGATGTTACGAACTGTTACAACACGAGAGCCCACCCAAACAAGAGCCCCTAAATGCCACGTTGCCGAGATTTATTTACGTCAGGTCATGCTGCTCACAACTAAACGCGTCCCAGTAGGGGCTTCGCGGGACACCGGCTTGTACGGTAGACTGCCCCTGCTGAAGCAGAGACGCTGCTGCACTTCGGATAAATCGCGGTGTATCGCCTGAAGTTTACTTTTGCCTTTGCTAATACTGCTTGGAACTACTTGTAAGACTATAGTACTGCTTTTGAAATATTCCTCCTTAAAATGTTCTGCGAAATACATCGGCGCCTGAGCTAACAGCCATCCAGTTTCGCAAAAAGCAACAGCTATGGTGGAGCAGTTCACAACAATCTAAACTGCAACACGAAACCTGCTAGTACCTTTTAGTGTGTTTTCATATATATATATATATATATATATATATATATATATATATATATATATATATATATATATATATATATATATATATATATATATATATATATATATATATATATAGCAGTAATGCGTTGCACAAACGTTCCACAAACATTACCGCCCAAACGATGTGAGATGACAAATAAATCGGGGCATTTATGACAGAAAGAACATAAGTCATCATCGCAGTCGCAGCAGAAGACGATAATATTTTGTTCCGTCACAGTCAATTTCCGCATCCACGATGGTAAGGGCGAGAGCGATGATGCGGAGAGGAGCTGATCGGCCGTGGCTGTACGGTGCCGCAAGCACACTCGCCGGGAGCGCATGCCTCACTGCCTTTTGCCTGTCGGCAGCAGACGGCACCAGTCACACACTCGACTGCTTTCGCATCGTAATCGTCCCGTCCAAAGGAGCGGCCCACGGGCACGAGTGCGGCTCTCTGGGCCCAGTCATCGCGCTTTGGGAATATAGAGGCACAAGAGTGGGACGCTGGTTGTGCATTGGTTGTACGGCGAGCGGCCGACTCGGCCGCCTCTTGCGATAGCGAAGCTGCTTACCATATGGCGCCGTCACTGGTCGAAAGAAATGCTAATGCGCCTCCCTGCTAACACGGACAGGGTTGTACGGTTGTCTCGTGTAGAAATTTCATTCAGAATACTAACCGGACGCCGACTAGATGCCAGTGAAAAGAAAAGCACGAACCGGTACACTCGTCGCAGGAAACGTCGTAGGAAACTTCTGGCAAATTTGACACCAAACTGTTTTCTTTCGGCGCCACCGAAAACCTGTCCCGTGTACGCACCTCAAGCAATATGCAATCATCATACCGCTAATCCGTATGGTATAGGTTCACCGTATGGTATAGGTTAAGGAGACAAAAAAGGCAATAAAGCTTAATTTAGAAAAGGAGTTGTCCTGTTAACGTATATTACGTCAACAGCAAACAGAGTCCACCCTAATGTTTGTTCACAATATTCCTCAAGCTGTAACTTCTATTACGCTGAAGTTTTATTTGTCAGTTCCAATCGGGGGAGGGGGGCGACGTTAAGAACGCAGATATAGGGCCCCATATACTTCACTGTCATCTTTTGGCGCTGAGACAAGGTTGCGTATGCTCTTTAGGACGCCAGCAGTCCTTGAGCTTCGCGCCGCGGAACTCACGGACGAAGAAAGGAAAGAAGCGAAGGACGAAAGAAAGGCGGAAGGAAAGAGAAAACGAAAGAAAGAACAAGATAACCTTTAATTAGTGCATTAGGTGCTCGTATGTTTCGTTAAGGAGATAGACCTACAGCGCCATACGTTTACTTCACACTGCGGCTCGTTATGTCTTGCAAGAAGTCTGACCCCCTCCTGTCGTATAACTTAATGCATTAGTACGTGTGCTGCAGCTTTCTGCCTTCGCATGTTACAGGAGCGTAACGTATTGCTGAATTTTTCGTTTCCGGAACCAATCCACAAAAACATGACACTTGCGCTGTGGACTGCAAAGCTTGCACTAGACCTAGTGCAGCTTCTATCTAGTTTTGCAATTTCGACACTCTCCTGCGTAAGTGGAACATATCTATCGCCAAATACGAATTGAGAAGAAACGCAGAACAGTTTGAGCGCTGGCATGTTGTCGAACAGGTGACCAGTGCGGGAGGGAAATTCACTATTCGAGTATGTAATTGCATGTAATTGCATGTAATTGCATGTAATTGCAAGTTGCAGTCACATTAGCAATGTATCATTCTTGTAACACTATTCTGTACCTGAACGCGATCAGAATTAAATTATCGCGATGTGTGCCTGGTTCAGGTACAGAATAGTGCACCTAATGCACTAAGGTGCCTGGTGGTGGTCTCGTGCGGACGATGCCCTTTCGGTGAGCGCATATTCCCCCTCATCTTTTAAGAGGTTCAATACTTTACAAGCATTTGTCTCGCAAACCATACTTATTTCAAGGGAATTTTCCACGTCTCAATAATTTCTCTCGACGTGTTCGAGTGCCGATTACCGTGTTATAGTTTGTTAACGAAGCTTTCCCTCAAGTCTAAATATTTTAAGGCAGTTTGTCGTGTGCGTATCATGGCCAGGCACGCTTATATCGCCTTCCGTTTCACTACCACGGGTGCGCTTTAAAACCACGGCGCTGCAATTTTGCTTCAGAGACTTTCCTTTCCTTCCTTCTTCTCCTCCCTTAAACTGGCTCTCTTAACTACTACACGCAGAGACAAAGCAACAGCGCGCGCTTTCGATCACGCGCTCGCCGTGCACGTGATTAAGCTTTTCCTAGTCTCTAAAGCCGCTCGAGTTCGCTCTTCTCCTCGGGCGGCCATTTTTCCAAGAAAGTATGCCTTCCGACTCGCGGAAAACATCCCAATCGACTATCGCGGACAACATCAGTCCCTTTCCACGTAAGTATGAGGCTCGGAGCAGGAGCTGTGGCGCTTGAAAGTAACCTGGGGCCTGACGAACCAACCGACTGAGCTATCTTTCCGGGCAACATCAAAGGGTCAAGAGCTCAAATCACGTGTTATGTTCCTTTTCTTTCCCCCTTTTTTTCTTTTTTAATGTCTTTTATTTTATCACTGTACGGGAACCCTCCTAAAAAGAACATGATATATATCCTCAATTATGCCTGGCCACACATGTGCAGGTCATAAATACCAGGTTCTTTAGCCGAGTGCCATCCGTGTGGTATAACCGAGCTCAGATTGGTCCACCTTGACTGATCAAATAAGGCACCACTGTAGATTAAATGAGGCGTACAACTCCTGCGGGACCCGCCGTGGTTACTCAGTGGCTATGGTGTTAGACTGCTGAGCACGAGGTCGCGGGATCGGATCCCGGCCACGGCCGCCGCATTTCGATGGAGGCGAAATGCGAAAACACTCGTGTACTTAGATTTAGGTGCACGTTAAAGAACCCCAGGTGGTCGAAATTTCCGGAGTCCTCCACTACGGCGTGCCTCATAATCAGAAAGTGGTTTTGTCACGTAAAACCCCATAATTTAATTTTTAATTTAACTCCTGCGGGGACGGTAGAGTATCCGCCTCCCGTGCAAGAGGACCGTGATTCAAATCCCGGTGCCGCACAATTCTCCACCGGAAAATAAAAAAAAACATGTGTTGAGAAAATTGCACAAACAGGCCTGGAGTGCGGCCTGATCCCGGTGACCAGAACCGGTAACGCACTCTCTCACCAGAGCAGGATTGGCCACCCTGGTGCAGTACTTGGCCACAACCTCCTATTTGAATACAACAATCAAACCCCGGCCCTCAGTCTCCAGCGGCCGCGAAGCAACTGACCACGGCGGCGGTCAGATCTGTGACGCAGCAGAGGGTGCTAAGAATACCTGGCTCCGGAAAGGCCGCCATTGGAATCTGAACCTGGCAACGTTTAACGTTAGAACGTTATCTAGTGACGCGAGTCTAGCACTGTTATTGGAGGAATTAGAGGGTAGTAAATAGGATATAATAGGGCTCATTGAGGTTAGGAGTATAAAAGAAGCATATACAGTGCTAAAAAGCGGGCACGTACTGTGCTACCGGGGCTTATCGGAGAGACGAGAACTAGAAGTCGGATACCTGATTAATAAGGAAATAGCTGGTAACATACAGGAATTCTATAGCATTAACGAGAGGGTGGCAGGCCTTGTTGTGAAACTTAATAAGAGGTACAAATTGAAGGTAGTACAAGTCTACGCCCCTACATCCAGTCATGATGACCAGGAAGTCGAAAGCTTTTAAGAAGACGTGGAATCGGCGATGGGTAAAGTCAAAACAAAATACACTATACTGATAGGCGACTTCAATGCCAGGGTCGGCAAGAAGCATGCTGGAGACAAGTCAGTGGGGGAATATGGCATAGGCTCTAGGAATAGCAGAGAAGAGTTATTAGTAGAGTTTGCAGAACAGAATAATATGCGGATAATGAATACCTTCTTCCGCAAGCGGGTTAGCCGAAAATGGACGTGGAGGAGCCCGAATGGTGAGACTAGAAACGAAATCGACTTCATACTCTGCGCGAACCCTGGCATCATACAAGATGTAGACGTGCTCGGCAAGGTGCGCTGCAGTGACCATAGGATGGTAAGAGGAGGGAACGGAAGAAACTGGTACATAAGAAGCCAATCAATGAGTTAGCGGTAAAAGGGAAACTAGAGGAATTCCGGATCAAGCTACAGAACAGGTATTCGGCTTTGACCCAGGAAGAGGACCATAGTGTTTAAGCAATGAACGACAATCTTATGGGCATCATTAAGGAGTGCGCAATAGAAGTCGGTGGTAACGCCGTTAAACAGGAAACCAGTAAGCTATCGCACGGGACGAAAGATCTGATAAAGAAACGCGAATGTATGAAAGCCTCTAACCCTACAGCTAGAATAGAACTGGCAGAACTTTCTAAGTTAATCAACAAGCGTAAGACAGCGGACATAAGGAACTATAATATGGATAGAATTGAACAGGCTCTCAGGAACGGAGTAAGCCTAAAAGCAGTGAAGAAGAAACTAGGAATAGGCAAGAATCAGATGAGTGCGTTAAGAGACAAAGCCGGCAATATCGCTACTGATATGGATGAGATAGTTCAAGTGGCTGAAGAGTTTTATAGAGATTTATGCAGTACCAGTAACACCCACGACGATAAGGTGAGAGAGAATAGGCTAGAGGAACTTGAAATCCCACAAGTAACACCGGAAGAGGTAAAGAACGCCTTGGGAGCTATGCAAAGGGGGAAGGCCGCTGGGGAGGATCAGGTAACAGCAGATTTGTTGAAGGATGGTGGGAACACTGTCCTAGAAAGATTGGCCGCCCTATATACACAATGCCTCATGACCTCGAACGTACCGGAATCTTGGAAGAACGCTAACATAATCCAAATCCATGAGAAAGGGGACACCAAAGACTTGAAAAATTATAGACCGATCAGCTTACTGTCCGTTGCCTACAAAGTATTTACTAAGGTAATCGCAAATAGAATCAGGAATACCTTAGACTTCTGTCAACCAAAGGACCAGGCAGGATTCCGTAAAGGCTACTCAACAATAGACCATATTCACACTATCAATCAGGTGATAGAGAAATGTGCGGAATATAACCAACCCTTATATATAGCCTTCATTGATTACGAAAAAGCATTTGATTCAGTCGAAACCTCAGCAGTCATGAAGGCACTACGGAATCAGGGTGTAGATGAGCCATATGTAAAGATACTGGAAGATATCTATAGCGGTTCCACAGCCACCGTAGTCCTCCACAAAGAAAGCTACAAAATCCCAATAAAGAAAGGCGTCAGACAGGGAGATACGATCTCTCCAATGCTATTCACAGCATGTTTACAGGAGGTATTCAGAGACATGGCGTGGGAAGAATTGGGGATAAAAGTTGATGGAGAATACCTTAGCAACTTGCTATTCGCTAATGATATTGCCTTGCTTAGTAACTCAGGAGACTAATTGCAATGCATGCTCACTGACCTGGAGAGGCAAAGCAGAAGGGTGGGTCTGAAAATTAATCTACAGAAAACTAAAGTAATGTTTAACAGTCTCGGAAGAGAACAGCAGTTTACGATAGGTAGCGAAGCACTGGAAGTGGTAAGGGAATACATCTACTTAGGGCAAGTAGTGACCACGGATCCCGATCGTGAGACTGAAATAACCAGAAGAATAAGAATGGGCTGGGGTGCGTTTGGCAGGCATTCTCAAATCATGAACGGCAGGTTGCCACTATCCCTCAAGAGGAAAGTGTATAACAGCTTTGTGTTACGAGTACTCACGTATGGGGCAGAAACCTGGAGGCTTACGAAAAGGGTTCTGCTGAAATTGAGGACGACGCTACGAGCTATGGAAAGAAGAATGATAGTTGTAACGTTAAGGGATAAGAAAAGAGCAGATTGGGTGAGGGAACAAACGCGGGTAAATGACATCTTAGTTGAAATCAAGAAAACGAAATGGGCATGGGCCGGTCATGTAATGAGGAGGGAAGATAACCGTTGGTCATTAAGGGTTACGGACTGGATTCCAAGGGAAGGGAAGCGTAGTAGGGGGCGGCAGAAAGTTAGGTGGGCGGATGACATTAAGACGTTTGCAGGGACAACATGGCCACAATTAGTACATGACCGGAGTAGTTGGAGAAGTATGGGAGAGGCCTTTGCCCTGCAGTGGGCGTAACTAGGCTGATGATGATGATGATGATGTGTTGGCTACTAGTGGAGCTCCTGCTGTCAGTGGCAAGTGCTTATTAAGTAAAAGTGGCAAGGGTACATTGTTGCAGATGATCCGGCTACGTAAAATTAAATGTGAGAAAACGACAGTACTTAGTAGGTTACGATAGTAACGAACTTGTGGTCAATAAAACGAGACGAGATATGAAGCTCAAAACGGCGAACTTTCGGGCGAAATTAGCGGTTAAATAAAACATGGACTGATGAATTCCTCGCCCTTCGGATTTGTGGCCTCTCCCTGAAATCTATCGCGAAGGCCTCCGGAATACCGTCGACACCTCAGTAAGATAACAACCAGCACATAATTACACGCATTTCGATGGGGGCAAAATGCGAAGACACCCGTGTACTTAGATTTAGGTGCACGTTAAAGAACCTCAGGTGGTCGAAATTTCGGGTGTCCCCCACTACGGCGTGCCTCATAATCAGAAAGTGGTTTTGGCACGTAAAACCCCATAATAAAAAAAAAGCACATAATTACACGTAGCGGTTGTCAGTGCACCCTGCTTTTAAACGAGCATTGATTGTGCCATGCACTATGAGTTATATCCACAGCTGCGGGGGCAAACAATGTATCCTTTTGTTTTTGTTTGTTGTTGTCAATGAGGGTGAAGCTGCGGATGGTGATGGGGCCTGACCAGGACGACGTGTTAAGTACGGCGACATCAAGAGGACTGCGAGAGCGTCATGCAAAAGGCAGACACACGGGCGAACACAGCCAACACCATTTCAAGCGTTTTTCTGACGTCAAAGAAAAAAAAAAAGAGGTGGTCTTAGAAAAATTGATATGATGAAGAAAGCCTTCCCGCACAAGAGACATTCATTTTCCTCCTAAGGCGTTGTTACTTCCTATTTTTTTCTTCCACCAAAGGTCGTGGGTTCGAGCGTCTTAATTATGTAAGTATTAATTAAATTTGTGTTAATTGCCTTCGTCATATTTAACACCACAAGCAGTGGATTCCATTCCAGCCATTTGTTGAAAGTTCGACTCCCTATCAATTTTAGTGCCATAACGCAGGACGGCGTAACGCCGGGCGTCGGATTTTTCGTACAATGAGTCGTCTAATGCTTTCGCCTTTAAATAAAAACTGTGGTGATTGGTTGTTACCTCTCTCGAAAATTAAAGAAATAATCAGGCTAGAAATATGCGGAGACCTTATTTCCGGTAGAAATGGAAGTCGGCTACGTTTACATACATTTGCCGCTCACGCATACTCACCCATTAATACCACTGGATACATTTTCATCAGAATTGACTATTGTGTCCGTGGCCGTGGTGTGCGGCCTTGACCATCATGGTAGTAAAGTAACGCGCAAAGTGCGACAAAACTGAAATACACGCACGTGCGTCTTGTGACAGAGCGTTACAATAATCCAACATACGATATAAGCTTTTGGACTTCCAACAGGGTGATCATTTTTAAGTTACATAGAATTTTGAAATATAGCATGATGCAGATATAATTCTAGTGCTTGGGCTGGATTATTCAGAGGAGCGGGCCTTACTTGCATGGGAAAATGTAACATATATGGAACTAATTAACAAAATTCACTAATTAATTTAGGGAACATATTGAAATTTGCAAATTGTCGCCGGTGAATTCGCAAGGCGTATCTACATGTAATTAACATCCAGAATGACGCTAGTTTGGAGATATGCGCCATCAAACTTGCCGTAATAGGTTCCACTTTTTTACCAAAAATCTGCTTAATGGATTGAAGCACAGCCGCAACTGGAACGGCCATGTATTTCTTTCCACACTTTGGAAGATAACATCTTGAAACTGATGTAAACGAGGAAATTTATTTCAAGTGGATGTGTCTTGCAAACTCAGTGGTTGCAATTAGTAAATCACAAAATGCGCAATAAATAACAAATTAGGAACTTAATTTGCGATTTTGGTTAATTAATTGAACAATATTTTCATTTCACTTGCTTGTAATGGCCACCTCTTCGAATAATCCAGCTTAAGGACCAGAATTCTACAATCTGCCACAGGCAGTTTCTCAATAAATCCGTCAAAGTGAGAAGCCACCAGCCTTTAAATACGATTAATTAGCCATTATGATCCTTAAGGACAAATATTTTGAATTCCGTGCTATCTCCGAGGTCCTTCCTGAGCGGACACGCTTCTAAAAGTTACAGACTTCAATTCCTTGTCCGAAGCGTTTCCTATGAAGGGAATAATAAAAAAAAATCTTACATTACGTTCGTGAATTTATTCATTAGTCCGTCATTATGAAAAATAGCCATGTTTATATGAAGGCGGCAGAAGTGGGTTGTAATAATTTTCAAGCGTATCGCATCTCATGTAAACGAAGTATTTCGCTAGCAAGGCTTATCGCACCAAATGGGCCAAACAGTGTCAGTTTGACATGGAAAATGCGCGCTTCATCGGCATATGTAAGCATAAGCGTGGCGTATCAGAAATTACACCGACGCTTTCGCTGCGGGATAAGAACTGGCCAACCAACCGGTGGTGGTGGCTGCCCTACTGCGGGAAATTAAATGAAAACAGCGGCTTGTGGAACAAGCCGCACGCGACATCTTTTCGCTCTTAAGCATGTTACCCACGTTTAAGCAGTGTAATTGTTGTCAACTACATATAAATAAGATTAGCATCAGCGAGCTTCTGGATTAGTTGTTGACGTTGTGAAGTCCACTTTGAGGAGATTGAAGTCGAGCCGGCCGCACTCGAATAGCACTGAAGATGGCGACACAGAGGAAATTTGAATATCCTCGTGAGATATGGAATGTTTTCGCAGTATAAACGTCGCCTAAATTTTTCCCACGCGGACAAATGGACGGCAACGCAGTGGAATGCAGCCAACACCCTGCATGTTTACTTTCGATGTGTCTTACACCGCTACGGCAAAAGCACGCTCATCAGAAGTGACAGCGCTAACTTTTAAATTTGACGCTAGACTACGCCACCTGGCTGGACAGGAAAATGCGCATTCCTGTTAACGACGGCGTATTGCTATAGGCAATACAAAGAATGAATTCCATACGCTTCTACTGCATCCATGTAAAAGCGGCTAATTACTTACGTCCACTATACCTGTTGTGACGTGCTGTCCAAAAAGTATTATCTGAATGAAATATGGGGTTTTACGTGCCGAAACCACTTTCTGATTATGAGGCACGCCGTAGGGGGGGACCCCGGAAATTTAGACCACCTGGGGTTCTTTTATGTGCACCTAGATCTAAATACACGGGTGTTTTTGCATATCGCCCCCATCGAAATGCGGCCGCCGTGGCCGGCATTCGATCCCATGACCACGTGCTTTGCGTCCCAACACCATAGCCACTAAGCAACCACGGCGGGTAACTGTTATCTCCCCCACGCTTGATAAAGTTCAGCTCTTTAAATTTTATTCCCATTGGGTTACAACGGATACATCTGGTTTGTATCTTGTCGCCCACGTGGTGTAGTTACTACTTGTCGCCTCGCATGCTACCTGCTTAATGGTGCGTGCAGAGGCCCTTTATTCCTGGTTTTGGCTTTGACGTGCACTCCAGATGTGCTGCGATTCTTGTGCTTCAAGTCTTCAAATAGTGTTCCACTGTTACACGTGTGTATTAGCGTTCTCGAAATACATTGCAGCAAAGCCCTGCAGCTCCTCTGCGCGCTCGATATTAGCAACAGCTCAACTGAAGCCTTGTTTTAAATTTCTGGTTCAATTTAGGCTGATCATGCGCGATTATACTTGGGGCTCTTTATGACAGACCACAATGTTTTTATTAATGCAACCGCTGCTTCACTCAACTTTGTTGTCGTGTAGTTTCCTTGGTGTTTTTCTATGAGTGACACTGATCGTATTGCACATAATGTGCTACATCAATTTGGTTACCAAGACGAAGCTTTCTCTTCATTTGTATGGAATCGAAAAAAAGGAAAAGAACATGCGGAGAAATCTTGAAAAGCCTTCAACTTTTCGAAGTAATGACTGCAAATCAACATTTTATTTAGTTTTTAGGCAACACTTGAACATTTTTCTTCCATCAAGCTCTCACGATGCACCGAGGCACTCAGTAATATTGCAGGCGTAAGGTGTTCCGCAGAAATGTGTTCAGCGCAGAATAAAGTGAACAGCTATGCTTCTTAGTTACGAGCACCATCACTTGAAGTAACGGCATTTCCAGTGCTGCATGCGAACGCATAGTGCAGGAAAAGGCGGCGAAACACAGAAATGAAGTGCAACACACCTGGCGCAGATTTGACCCGACGTTCACGACGCGTCGAGGCGTGTGCTGCTTTTTTGTTCTGCGTCCGTACGTTCTCGGCAAAATAACCATGGGGAAAGTCGCAGAATTGCTCGTATAAACATTAGGCCCAAACCGAAAAGGAAAGCCTACCTGACCGGAGGTCTGATGATGCCCGGGGCAAGCAGAGAAAAGAAAGTTCTACGCCTATAAATAGCAGGGGGCTTTTGTGGTCACGACGTGCCGTAGTTATGAACGATCGAGAACAGCAGGTGGAAAGGAATACAAAGCAAAGCAAGCACATAAACAACATAAGTCACCTGAAAGATAAAGTGCGAGACCGCGCTACTTGCCGGTAAAATGGTGGTTAGTTCTGCTGCCTGGTGTCGGCGCTTGCTTCATTTCTTTTTCTCAGATACTTCATTTCTCTATCGAGCACGTAGCGGGCTGGTGCGGAAAGTAGCCCCCGTTAAGACTGTTCTCTTTCTAACTTAGTTATAATCACCGAGTTCTGTTCTCCGGTGCTTTTGTAAGGTATTTTGGCTTTGTTAAAACCAAGTGATCAGAAATGACGCTACCAGTTTTCTCGAATAACGTTCCGTGCCGCTGGCTGTTGAAGCTTTTTACGCTCATTGTCAGCTTCACCTTTTGGGACCATTAGATAGCCTACGATCGACGTCGTTACGCTCCTAACGACTTCGGGAAGAAGGAAGGTAGAATAAGGGCTCTTCGCCTGACTTCACCTTTTTTATACAATGAAATTTTCCTTGTCCTATTATGTGTTCGTTTGACGTCAACACTCACGTGACGTGAATTTTGAGAAGGCTCTATTTTTTATGCTTGTACGATGGCGGCTGGTCACGCGTTGAGGAGACATGTGACAGGTCACGCAGCGCTGAAGCTTTGCTCGCTTGAGCGTTTCAACATTATTAGGCTGGCTGCGATGATTGTGCTAGGATGGCTTCATGCTTTTGTATGTAGTGAATAAATTAAGCATCTTTTTTGTCCTTATTGTGATGTAAAATGGAAGTTAAAGATGGGGCCGGCTACATCTTATCGACTGACAAGGAAATACAATATCACAAAATCAGTAACAAAATGAGGCAAAAAAGTTCACAAGAAGCAGTCAGTCAGCATTAAAATAATGTTACGTCTGGGAGCTCACACAACATGAACCCGGATAGAGTTGTATATGTGGGCACATGTGATTCGTATTTCTGAGAACGAATAAAGAAGTTCACAGATTCACAGAGAAGTGCACAGGTCGTAAGTACACCCATGCATAGCATATTACATAAAGATTTCACAATCTAACAAGCTACATCATACGCATATCCTTCAGCAGTCGCTAAAACCTAATATATACCTAACATACGTCGCGTTAAAAGTTGTCTAAGAAAACTAAGAGAGCGCGCTTCGCTGAAGACCCTAATGGCTATCGACCTATTAGAATTAAATCTGCCCTAAAATCTCGCCTTGGAGTTTATTGTCTTGCGCACTGGAGAAGGAAGGGGGTGCAAATATTGAAGTAACAATAAAAACAAAGGCAATGCTCCACGCTTTGTTTGCATACAAAAACCAACGAAAGCGAGATAATGTAAACGCCGTGCAGTGGAATGAAAGGAGTAAAGCAAACGGAGAGGTCAATAAAATCAGAAACGCCGAGTGGTTGCTAGGCGGCCTCTGCTAGAGCGATTTCCATCTGTAACATTGTAACTGTGTGATTTCTGATAAGCAATGAGTGTTCTCAACATAGCAATTGGACGGAAGTTCTTGGAAGAAACTTTTTGCTGTCATAAACCGAAGCAGAGAAGGACGAGGCTTACGAGATATACTATACGCCAAGAAAGCGTATTTCAATACACACAGAGAGAGAGAGATAGAGAGAGGGAGAGAGAGATGAGCAAAACGCGCACATACACACGCACATGTACAAATAGGGACGCAGTCTGAGCAAGGAGGGAGTTTGTCGTTAGGGAAGAATGAGGCACCTTTGAGAGAGCGGGGCACCTTGACAGTGGCAACGAATACATTATTTGAACTTAAGCAGCCCAAGCCTCCCTTGAAAGCCTCACTCCGTTCCCTTTTGTCTATTGTGTGTCTTGACACCCATTTCATCTGCATGAAATACCTCTTTTCACGAGCCGCATTCTCGAAA
This sequence comes from Dermacentor andersoni, assembly GCF_023375885.2. Taxonomy (NCBI): domain Eukaryota; kingdom Metazoa; phylum Arthropoda; class Arachnida; order Ixodida; family Ixodidae; genus Dermacentor; species Dermacentor andersoni. The sequence goes on along the minus strand of NC_092815.1, from coordinate 114,186,281 downwards.
CCAAGATAAAGACAGTCGCTCTGATCGGTTCTCAAACTGTCAAACTAGTCTTTATTCACCCCAAGAAGAAGGAAATACTGCCGTCTGTCTGTATCGTTCATCGTATTTTGGAGAAGACACACTTCAGTCCTCGCACTGCATTGATTCCTGTTCCGCGTTAACCTGCGCCCGTCTCATATGCCAACCCTCTCACTGCCTTGGACTGTTATTCGATTTTAGGATTCATTTCTCCGATACTTTGACGTCTCCCTTTTAATGCGGCAAAACGCAAAAATGAAAGGAGGGGGGGGGGGGGGAGGCTAGACTAGAATTTTTTTTTTTTTTTTTGTGGAAAGAGCTGCAGCGTCGCGAGACGACGCCCTTACACTGATTTGTCCTCGGTTGGCAGAAGATGAACGCGAAAAATTAAGCCTTCTTATCGAGAACGATCAAGAATATCAGTTTGAAAAGGATAACACTCGTATGCAAAGTGCCCGTGGCCCAAGGTTGTGTTGCTAACGCATGAAATAAACGGATAAAGCCCACGATGTTCTTCAACCGCACGGGCATTCTACGGCTTTCTTTACAGCACCTGCCAGGTTTGACGTGGTTGCAGGCTGCGTTAGTACGCATCTCAGCGGATATATATATATAACGGTATGTGTGCAGGGAATGAAAGTGCCAGCGAGTGGGCTTATTTAGAGGGCCAGTATGCGAATCTCAGTTCTGCGCAATAAAAAAAAGACAATTGCTGCATAATGCCTTATCATGTAATATAGGTTTAAGGGCACATCTAAAACATACCTACCTGCTAATGAAATGGTGAATTGTATTCTGATAGGTGCCCCGAAAAGAGGAGATCAGGACACGTACTACAAGGACAGCTTGTTTCGGATCTTGCACAAAGCGAGACGAAGTTTGCTAAGACTCCCGCCGTCTTGGTCCTCTGCATAAAGCAGACGTAGCAATAATGAGCGGATTCCTTGAGTTATTTTATTTTATTTGGCGTTTTCGCATGTGCCACCTGTATGGGTGCCCCTTGTGCCGTCTTACCGAATGGGTATGTGCCACTGTGGCACAACAGGTATTGAATGCGTAAATGTTGCTTTATACTTGTACTTTTAAATGCATACACTTGTCTTGACCCTTCTTTCCTCGACAAGCAACATAAATCTCCTTGCTGCTCGTGACATTGCTGCGCTGACGTTTCGCACTTTGCATCCGCCTGATACAGTGTTTGTATTTGTGAGTGATGCCGTGCATAAACATTGCCTAAGAATGAGGTTGCGACCTTTGTAGGGGAGAAGCATAAACATTGCATCTTGAATAGGTGTACAATAGTGCGATTAAAAGACAGGACAAAAGAAGACACACAAGGACACCGGCGTCCTTTGCCTTGTGTCTTCTTTTGTGCTGTCTTAAGTTCGCGCTACTGTACACCTATTCAAGATGCGTTACCAACAAGCCCATATTGCAACGCTCATAAACATTGCATAGCCTTAGACTTTCGATAGGACGAGAACAAATAAAATTGTACGCAGCACCATTAGTTGTTCGCTTCACATATACTATAAATGAGCGTTTGAATCTGCATATTTTTTTTTATTCCAGCACTTAGAACTTGTTGTGCGAAAGCCTTACAGATATCAATATATCGGTCTTTGAAGTGCTCTGTCTTTCCTAAATCGCCAAAGCCAGTGCTTCAAGGAGAACAGTAAAATTTACTTTTAGAGGTTTGCAGTACGATAAACTCTAAGAATTGATGACTAGTCATATCAAGGCATGGACACGTGATTTATGGTTGAGGACGATTCTTTGGTCATGTTTCAACAGAAAGACTAGGATCTTGACGACGATTCTCGGTTTTATACGTTTGCTTATATGCCTCTCGTGAATATTTGCATTACGGATTCCCAGCAGAGGACAGACATTGTAATGCGTAAGAACACTTATTCCCTCCATTTTCTTTGAAAGTGCGCTACCAGATGCGGTCTGATGACACGCCGGCCTGTTAGCCGTGTCACATAGCAACTATTTGCACATAAAATATTCACGAAGGAACTCTTCTGGCAATCGCCTAAGCATACGTGGGCATTTCACCACCTGCTTATCTCCACGAAGCGTGGTGTCAACAATGGTATTAAGTTGATCAGGTCAGTACACACGACAGCGCTGCATCGACATGAACAGGTGAGGATGGCGGCGCAAGGGCATTTATGACGCAAGCAAAGTACTGGAGGTGGCAGCGCCTGGTGCGCTGATGACGTTCCGAAGATCGTAAACCATTATCGCTCTTTAGCCCCCTTATCCATCCGCGTTGAACCAGTATGAACCCTTACAAGGCGTGCTCAGGCGGTGGCTTCGTATAGCACCGCCGCTCGAGCCACACCTTGACAGTGATCACCGATGCTGACAGAGTGTGGCGACTGCTGATAGCTTCGCGCGCTCTGTTCTTGCCACATACTTAGCAATAAAGAGATATGCTAAGGTCCGCATCTTGGAAGTGATCTGCCAAATTGGCAGAGTGGGGCATGTACTGAGAGCTCCGTGAGCGATGTGTTCTCATCTCTTCGTTTCTCTTTGAACACTTGTGCCTAAAGAGAAACGAAGAGACGAGAACACATCGCTCACGGAGCTCTCAGTACATGCCCCACTTAACCCTCACCAGAAATATCCCCCAAGCTTGCTGGACCAATCTGGAGGAGTACCTAGGCAGCGACCACGCGCTGCTAGCCACCACTCTCCATGGGCTCGAATACAAAGCCAGGATAGGCACGGCTCGCCTCACGGATTGGACCAAGCTGCGGGATATAAGAGAAGAAAGAGCTGCGAACGACCAGAGCCAACAGCTTCAGTCAATTAAGGACTGGATTAATCAGCTTCACCAGGATGTGAAGGCGCACACCAAAACGCTTGAAACATCCACCACCACTCCAAGCATCGACGCTCGCTTGCTCCACATGTGGGAAGCCCGGCGTAGCCTGCTGAAGCGTTGGAAAAGGCAAAGATTAAATCGCAAGCTCAAGAGGCGAATAGCACTACTCACACAAGAGGCTGCGGAATACGCTACCAAGCTATGCCGAGAGAATTGGCTATCCCTCTGCGACAGCTTGAGAGGAAGACTGAGTACTTCCAAGACGTGGAAGTTATTGAGGTATTTAATCAACCCGGCCAGCAGCAAAACGGAATCCAACCACAATATGGCCCGAGTAATTCACCAATTTCCTGGAAACGAGGCGGACCTCCTTTTGGCTCTCAAGGCCCAGTACTTCCCCACACAGACATCGGAGCCTCTGCCACCCTACACCGGCACCCCTAACGAGCTCCTAGATGAGGACATTCATCTACATGAGGTAACAGCGGCGATAATGGGCTTGAGACGCCACACAGCCCCGGGAATGGACCAAATTACCAATAAGGCACTTATAAATCTTGACAGCCCCTCGCTAGTAGAGCTTACCGCTCATCTTAACGAAGTATGGAGGAAAGGAAACCTTCCCGAGGACTGGAAAATAGCCGAGGTTCGTCTGATACCGAAGCCAGGCAAGCCACCAGCCATTGAGAACCTACGACCGATCTCCCTCACTTCGTGTGTAGGAAAGCTCCTAGAGCACATCGTTCTCAACCGGCTACAACCATTCCTGGAGGATTCGCGGAAACTTCCAACAACGATGGTAGGATTCCGTCCACACCTCTCAACTCAAGACATCCTACTTCAGCTGAAAGAGGAGGTGATTGTACCAGTGACACGCAACTCCCCCACGGCTATCCTCGCCTTAGATCTTAAAGGGGCGTTCGATAACGTCAAGCACACAGCAATCTTACAGAGGCTAAACGCGCTGGGCTGTGGGGCCAGGACGTACTCCTATATCAGAGATTTCCTGTCAGATAGAAAAGCCATCCTAAAGGTCGGGGACAAAGCCACAAACCCCTTCCTACTGGGCGGGCGCGGCACACCACAGGGCGCAGTGTTATCCCCTCTCCTTTTCAATATCGCCCTAATAGGCCTACCGCCGCTCCTCGATAACATCCCAGGGATCCGGCATGGCCTGTATGCCGACGACATTACCATCTGGTCGTCCACAGGGTCCATCGGGGAAATTGAGAACCGCTTGCAGGAAGCTGCAGACGTGGTGAGCGACTATGCTAAGTCATGCGGGCTCAGCTGCGCCCCCCAAAAGTCGGAGCTACTCCTGGTCTCACCGCGAAAGAAGCACACATCCGACTCGCCCACTATCAACATACAACTGGAGGGACACACCATCGTTCCGTCTCAGAGCGTAAAGATATTGGGAATGGTTTTCCAGTCGGATCGCACCAATACAATATTAATTCAAAAGCTTAAAAATACAACAGCCCAAGTTACGCACATGATCCGGCGAATAACAACCAAGACAAGAGGCATGGGGGAGGCGGACACGCTTCGGCTTGTCCAAGCTTTCGTCGTGTCTCGAATAACTTACGCTATTCCATACGCACTACTCAACGAGACGGAACTGAAGAAAATCAACACAATGATCAGAAAGGCATATAAGCAGGCGATGGGCCTGCCAACCAGTACGTCCACAGAACGCCTACTACGACTAGGTGTGCACAACACGGCCGAGGAGCTGATCGAGGTACATTTATCCAGTCAGCGAACAAGGCTGGCGGTTACGGAAGCAGGGAGGTCCATTCTCTTACGCCTGGGGCTCTCTGCCCCTCTGAGCCATCCGCCGCCTCAGACTGTGAGCTTACCCCATGCCATCCGAAGAAACATCACCGTACGTCCTCTACCTCGCAATATGCACCCAGTGCACCACGCAGAACGAAGGGAGGCCCGCGCCCTGGCCATACACAAGCGATACGGGACTTTACGCTCTACAGCCTACACGGACGCGGCTTCTTACTCCAGACGCGCAGCCACAACAGCCACCGTAGTCGTCAACACAGAACATCGGAGCAGCATTTCGCTCACACGAAACAATCCCCTCCAAGCCGAGGAAGCGGCCATAGCCCTCGCGCTCTCCCAAACAGAGGTTGAAGTCATAGTGACCGACTCCCAACAGGCGTGCCGCAACTTTGCTAGTGGCAGAATTCATAGCACTACGCTCCGGATCATCAATCAAAAGCCGCCAACGAGATCAGTCATGATCATCTGGGCGCCAGCTCATCAAGGCATTCCTGGCAACGAGGTCGCCAACCACGTGGCTCGAGATCTGACCCACCGAGCCGACGCCGAGGAATCTGAACCCGAGCGCATGCACCCTCTGGTCTCTTACCAAGACATCACACAACACTACAAGCTAACCCGCAGAACATATGCACCCCCACACAAGTCACTACCTAGAGAGCAGGAGCGATTCCTCCGAGCTCTACAGGTTAATACATTCCCCCACCCAACCAGAAATCACCTCATCGACCCTACAAAATTCTCTCCGCAATGCCGCTTCTGCGCAGAGCCCGGGTCCCTCTGGCACATAGTAGGGGGTTGCAGAGCGGCACCATTAAATCCTCCGAACCCTTACCCCACTAACGAGCTTTGGGAGAGAGCCTTGGCCAGCTCCGACCTCGAGGATCAGCAACGGCTGATTGCGAGGGCCCAGGACGCGGCCCGAGCTCAAGGCATTCTGGAATGAGGACGCCTCTCCGAAGCTTCATTCACCGAATAAAAATGTTTATTCTCTCTCTCTCTCGTCTCTTCGTTGGCGTTGAAGCAAGAGGCAGTGCGAAGGGGAGTTCAATCACTGCTGCGCTCGCCATCAGCGGTCGCCTTATGGGACGGACGGACGGTCGGACAGTTTTCTCGTTGGGTAGGCATAGAAGTGTTCGCACATTTAAAGAAATTCACAGTTTCGCCCGAAAGGTGATGCATCGATTGCGATAGCAAATTAGTGGACGATGTAAAAATAGTAGTTTTCTTCGCTGTGTAAACTTGTAAACATAAGCATTCTATACTCGTTGAAAACTTTCTGGGAATATTAAGGGAAATATACGGGCGCCCGGCTGCTGTAAATATGTCACCCTGCCAAGTATACTGCGGCAGCGTTTGACAGTGCTTTTGGTTGCTCGGAACAGATGCTGAATCGACGCAGCTTCTACCTGTGACGATTTCCCGTGTTCCCCGACACGGAAGGAAAAAGTCGCAAAATACGTAAAGATTTCACTAAGTGGTGTGTTCTGTATTATTTAACTGTTGCCAATACGGTGTTTATGTTTTGTCTTCCGCAGCAAAAGCTGACCTGGATTAAAACGTGGTAGTCCTTCCAATAGCTCTCTCCCTTGTGCGCGCTTTGCCTCCATAGCTTTCTCTTCATAGGCACACAAAGATGTCCGTGAGTATAACTACATTAACAAGCATGGTGTCACGCGCGCGCAAGCATACCTGAAGACATCTCACTCGATGACCGCGGAAACTCACTGTCAAAACGCTGCAGTGAGGAAATGCGGCAGCAGCAGCGAGCGAATTGACCTTCGCTCAGCCGCTCGCAAGAACGCGAATTACGTCTTGAAAACACGGAGCAGCGCGGACTCTGTACCCGTCACAGATGGCTTTCAAAATACAGCGGCCCGTTCGGGCGCGTGCAGCCGCCCGGGCCGCCCGGACCACACACGCCCGACTTCCCTCCCCTCCCCCCGACGCTTTGCGAGCAGCGGAAGGCGGCATGCTTCCTTTCCGCATTCTGAAGTTTCGTGCTTGAGATTGAGCCGCGATCGCCAGCTTACCCTCGCACGCTTTCACTCGCACGTACAGCATATGGCGCGCGGAAGCAATTTTATTGCCCATGAACATTATGCAGAACCTCACGGCGACGCCGACGCGACGGTACAAATGCGCCTCGGGTGTCCATATATTTACTATCGCTATAAGAGTGAACGCACGCACCTTCTAGCTTACGAAGGAGACAGAAATTACAGGACATGTTCACCGCCGAAATTCGCTGCGCGTCTCTCCTCATCCTCTAGAGCTGTGCTGCGCTTCTGCAACGTCGAGCATGACATGTATGGTCATCTAACGTGTTCTTATACTGAATAAAACTACCGCTTGCCCTGCAAGTTTCAGCATTGTGATTGACGGAATTAGCCGCACTTTTCTTATTTTTAAATAAAGTAACATGTACACTGTACATCTTGTATAATATATGTATATATACATCTTCATATCTGTATAATATATATATATATATATATATATATATATTGAGCGTCTGTTTCGAGCAACCAAAAGCACTCCCCAGTGTGCCTTGAATAGACTGGATGACAGGCCTTTTACGGAAGAGAAGATCTTGGGAGCCTGGCCTCACAGTTCATTAGCCCAGAAAGCAGTTCGAGCGCTTTTTCACTACCTGAAGGTAACAGACTTGAGTGCCCGGCTATAGACATCCTACACCTAAGCTCTCTCTCTTTTTCTCCCCATTCCTCTCCCCACCTGTAGGGTAGCAAACTGGACTCAGTCTGGTTAACCTCCGTGCCTTTCCTTCTTCCCTTCTCTCTCTCTCTCTCTCTCTTGTATTTCCATGCAACGTTCTCCAAAGCTCAGAGATCTTCGATCGCATAGACATCAGGGATGTGTTCTGCCTACTCTTTTGATACAGCAGCCTAAAATCCATGAATTAATTGTACATAAACATTCATACACACAATGGTTGCTGTTACATTTTATGCAACCAAAACTGTTGAAACAATACGAGACGTGATAATCTAGATATGACGCAATAAATTTAAGTAATAACAATTAGTCGTTTCGTTTCTGATTTTGAAGCCCTTACCGTTTTACTGATTTCTTATTAGCGGTGAAATATGAGACGTGTGGCCACTGACAGTGTGAGCTGTCTTGTGATCTCAACTAAGAAAACAAAATGTAGGAGTTTTGACCGAAAGGCAAAACTTCGACAAAGTGATAGCATAGTGTTAAACTATCGCGCGAAGTAAGGTTTATATTGTTATTTATTGTTTGATTCTTGGTGTTCACGGTGTCTCTCATTGACATAGAGGGTACTTTTGGACGTTAACGGTCTCTGGATTTATTTCCATATCTTGCGCTTCTTTGACGTGGAGATGTATTTAGGTACACGAGCGTTTTTTCGCATTTTGCCATGATCAAAATGATGCCGCCGCCTCCAGCATTCGATCGATGCCCGTGGTCTGGTGCTCAGAAGCTGAGCGCCACAGCCACAGCACCACCTCGGTGGGCGCTTGCAGCTTAAAGGGGCAGCGTAAGGTACACTAACCATCCCCTATTAACTAAATAGGCCAGGTGTCACTCACAGACATGCAGTTATAATTCACTCGACGACAGCGAGCCCTTGCCTTCGGAATGATGGCGCGATATAGAATGCCCGCCGCGGGGAACGCACGTGCTTGTCCTTAACGTTAACATTTCGTCCTGCCGCTGCCTTCGCCTCTTCAAACGGGCTCCGTTCCTAAAGATCAATAAATCTCGTAACCTGCAACACTGGGCCTGCGCGAAAGGACAGCTCGCCTGGAGCCACCAACGTTCTCTGCTTGTCCTTGCATGCCGTGCTTGCACAATTGGCAGCTCACGTGAGCTCCATCACATGGCGCATAGATTGCGCGGGGCTTTTAGTGAGGCACCTTATAAGAGGGAATGAAAAAAGTTATACAGATCCCACGTACTGTGGGAATCGAAGCTATGAGAAGCGTTTTGCAGGTGTAGCTTTTTATGGCATCAACCCTGCAGTGGTTCGCCTCGACCGGTTTTTTCACAATCACAACGCCACAAATCACAATGGACTTCGGACATGTCGAGAGTGCCAGAAAGCTTGTCAATAGCTGCTCGATTATTGCGAACACGTCCCTCTTCCTTAGCGCCTATTAGTACCATAGTAGTGCGCCATCCTCGAGCTGTGCCAGTAACCCCTTGAGGAAAGCGAAGTCTGATTTGACGTCCTTTTTGCAGAAGCTGCGGCCCTGTAATAGATTTTCTGATAGCATCAAAAGTGAAGGCCACTGATCCGAGTCGCTGTAGTGAGGCTGCCATGCTGCAGTTCGGCAGACAACATGCCCGAATCTTCTTACGCGTGCCGCTTGGCTCAATCGCATCTGGTACACGAGAATCAGATGGCAGAATCGGTCGGATGACGAAGCTCGAACGACGAAGATGCACCGACCGCGACGGCATCGCGAACATGAGCATTTACCCATCGGCTCGAGTTGCTAGGCGCCGCCAGCACTGCGGCGTAGGAGGACGGACGGACGGACGGACGGACGGATAGAGAGACTCAAAGTGCCTGAAGTTTGCAGCGAATTCTTCTGATTAAAGCACCACTGAATAGTAAATCAGCTCTCGTAGTGGCGTATCAGGACGTTCACAGAAGACCGACGGCCCCACGCATGCCACGAAGCTCAACTTCTAGCGATTGTCAGTGTTGTATCAAATCATCAGGCATAACTTTCTGCTTGATACGCCGGGTGATTTGACACCACAGGGCGAAGAAGCGCACCTTTTATTGTCTGTTCTCGCATATACAGGGTGTCCCAGCTACGTTAGCCAAGCTATTCAACGAAAAAAAGTAATAATTAAAAACTCGGTGCCACATACGATCTTAAGACCTACAATGTTCAGTCGTTACAGATCTGATGACCGAGAACTACAGTTTGCAAAGTTCTATCTTGCACCCTCTTTCCAAAATCTTTTGTTTCGTGCAACAACTTGGCTAGCGTAACCTTGAGTACACGGCATTTACACGTTGTGTGTAAAATATGCAGATGTGACGTTTTCCATACATCTTGACTGGAAAATGATACTTGTGACAGTTGTGAGTACGCTGTCTTCTTTTTCTTTTCGCTGACGGCCTGAACTCCTCCCGAAGGTTTAAGGACACCACCGAAAAAGTGTGGCGGCTCCTTATCATTGATAAGTATATCCCTGTCGTACTAAATAAACATCAAGAACAATGCACCTGATGGAATCGTTTTCTTGTGGCTCTGGTACGTCACCTCCACGTTCTAGATTTATTGTGCAAGTGCCTGTTTTATATCCTCTTTTCTCTATACCCTTGATATGTGCGGAGCAATATTGTGCACGGAATTTAACATGTTGTGAACACAACCTATGCATACGGTTAAATCGCAAACTGACAACCGTTTTTTTCTTGTGACTGGAGATCAACTCTACCCCGCATAATGCACATCTGCAGATACAATTTTGTTCTAGACCCGAAGTCTTTGTCAGTGCTAACTCGTTTGAAAGCAGCGCATTATTTTTCTGGTTGGGCTTCAGTCTACGTCGAGCTTAGCGGCATGCGTCCAAACTTACTCTCATAAACTCTCTCTTTCTATACTATATGGTAGGTAACCATAGTACCAGAGAGATTCTGATGGGAAGGAATACGGCTGGGTGAATAAATTTCGCCCACGGAAAAGTATTATGATATTGGACCCTAGAATTAAACGGGGAGTGCAGTGTGGAGAGAACGCGCAAGAAGGTCAGCACTATGGGTAAAATGGTGTTTCGTTTTTTTTATTATTATTTCCGGGACTAATTGTGCAGCGGACAGTCCTTGCGAGTGGATGTCATGCAGCAGAAAAACTTATTTGCCGAACTGCCGCGGAGAACTTTTCTTCCCAGAAAAGTGCTCAAAATTAGATCGGGCCTCTGCAGAGTTTGCCGGGATGCCAAGAGAAAGCGTCGTGCGCTGATGGAATCGAGGTGCGCACGCTCTTGAAATTCTTTCGTCGATGCGATGTGAAGCGTGATCTGAATAGCATGCACGACGCACCTCGCGTTTCAAGCTCGCCAGTAGAGTCCCGCACGATTGTGAAAAAAGAAATGTGCGTCGCCTCATTCTTACCCTAGCTTTTCTTTGTTTCTTTTTTAGTAGGTCAGGGTAAATACGTCGAACAGCACTCTATGCCAAGCACGGAACATGATTAGTAGGCTATTGCAGCGACCGTACTACGAGTAAGGCTGCGTATTATTACTTCGAACAGCTTATAGGAATGGCACAATTATCTACTTGAGAGAAAAAGTAAATTTATGCGAGTCGTGTCAACTTTTCTCACCTTTATTAGCTAACGCAGGCACCGAGTACTTCCAACTTCATATTACTCATTCAGTATAACACCGACAGCTCAGAAAAGTAGACGGACTGTGCGCGGAAAGACCAGAAAAAAAAAACAACGCTAAGTATATCGCTCGTGCAGATACATATTTAAGGCAGAATTCTTATGCTCAGATCGCGCCACTGTACCGAAACGAGAGAGACAGACAGAGCGATGGATAAATGAGACAAAAAACATTGACGTCAACAGCACTGAGCCTAGTTCACTACCCTGCACTGGGGGAAAAGGATACACGAGGAAAAGTTAAAGCGAAGGACAGAAAGTCAAGTACGCCGTATCGCAGACGTTTGCTCGCCTCCCATGCCTTCAGGAATCACAGGGGCATTTTCTGTCGCCTGCCACAGCTGGGATATGCGAGACCAGGATGTGAATATATTATTAAATGAGAAAGGTATTCCGTCTAACGGGCTCAGAGCGGTGTGGATGGCACATGCTTCTTCTTCGGAGGACGGGAAGCAGCATAGAATGCGTTCTAGTATTTATTTTTTTCCGCAACCAAAAGCGTCACGCTGGGCAAGAAAGAAAGCATGGTAAAACAAGCTCCGTCAATCAGTAGAGGCAATCACCATGGCATACCTCGGTGGCTATTGCATGGCACAGCTGAGCTCGAGTTCGTGGGTTCGATCCCCGTCTCGGCGGATGCAGTACAGTGAAGCTGAATGGCAAAACGCTAGTGTATCGTGCCTTCGGTGCACACGAAAGAACCACGGGTTGCCAAAATTATACCGGATTCCTCACTGCGGTGTAAAACTGCTTGTCGAAATGATAACAGATTTTTTGGTCTACTTACTAGCGAGACTGCGTTTCTGCCTAAGTGCATACGTGAAAGATTGCGACCGTGCGTTTTTCTTTCGCAGTACTTCTTCGCTGCGTGATGTTACCCAGGAAACTGACATGGCCTTGCTTTCTCGCTACAAGCACTCCGGCCAATTTATTATCAGCAGAAGCTACGTAGACTCTCGTGGTGCGACTGGAAATCGCATTTTCAACATTGAACGGAAGAACGATTTCGCAAAAGCGGAACATACGAGTTAAGAGCATAGAAGGAATATTGCGGCTAACATCATTTGCGCAATAAGTGTGCAATATAAGGAAAAATACGCACTCTTGCGGAATGGAGTTTCAGAGGAGAAGTCGTAATAAAAAATGTAAACAAGAGAACTTCTGTCCGGACCCTTCTGTTCCGATGACCGCGTTCCGCATGCTTTGTCAGACCACGGTGGCTAGATGAGGAGCGCGGGTTGCTTTATCACTCTCGAACTGGGTACGCGTGCTCCTCCCTAACGAAGCGTGCGTCTGCTAACTATGCACATCAATCAGAGCGCTTTTTTGTAAACGAGCTTATCATTCCTTATAATGAACTAACGCACGAAAAATACTCAAAGCTAGCGGCATCAGACTGGGATACCTAGAAAATGTTATTCATGCTAGGCAGTGCATAAATAATGTTAGATTGTACCGTGCTTGACACAAAGAAACCTGCAAGGTATTCTAGAGAGTACATACATTCCAGGGAGTACATGAAAGCAAGCGGTATACAACACGGGTTGTAAAGCAGATAGCGCAACGTATTTAACTTTTCATCATAAAGAAATATTGCAGTGATTGAGCTTCGCACTGCGCAACACAAGAGGTTGGAGGAAGAAAGACAAGGATGAAGCAGGAGATCAGGCTCTATGACAACGCAGAGCGCATGCACACACACACACACACACACACACACACTATATATATATATATATATATATATATATATATATATATATATATAGTCAGCCCGGTTACGCCCACTGCAGGGAAAAGGCCTCTCCCATAATTCTCCAACTACCGCGGTCATGTACTTATTGTGGCCATGCTGTCCCTGCAAACTTAATCTGATCCGCCCACCTAACTTTTTGCCGCCGCCTGCTACGCTTCCCTTCCCTTGGAATCCAGTCCGTAACCCTTTATGACCATCGGTTATCTTCCCTCATCATTACATCTCCTGCCGAAGCCCATTTCTTTTTCTTTATTTCAACTAAGATGTCATTAACTCGCGGTTGTTCCCTCACCCAATGTGCTCTTTTCTTATCCCTTAACGTTACACCCATGATTCCCCTTTACATAGCTCGTTGCGTCTATATATATATATATATATATATGTAGTCATATCATAAGAAGCCAACAAACACTGACACGAAGGACAACATGGGGGAAATTACTTGTGCTTAATTGAATTAAATAAAGAAACGAGAAATCAATCGAAATAAAAGTGGATGAAAAAACAACTTGCCGCGGGTGGGAACCGAACCCACAACCTTCGCATTTCGCGTGTGATGCTCTACCAATTGAGCTACGGCGGCGCCGTTTTCCCATCCACTTTCTTGAGTATTTATGTGTCGTTGTAGAACCCTGGGAGTGTTAGCCTGTTAGCAAGAGAAGATATTGATAGCCAGTTAACTATGCTTACGTGATTTGAATGCGAAAACATAATGACTTCTTTAATTTACAACGTCCATGATACGTGACGTCATAGATTGCCACGTGGCGTTCGCAACTCTAGCTTAATTAACCTTGGTCTAACTCGTACGAACCTTATTACACCCTAATCCACTTTAATCTACCCTGTTTTAATTTGTACTAAGCTTAATCTTCCTTAATCCACATTAATCCATCCTGCTGCAATTTGTACCAATGTTAATCCACCTACCTTAAATAAAATTAACCCTACTTGCTATAACTTCTATGACCCTTAATCCACCTTAATCCACTTTAAACCCCTTTAATTCCCCTTCATTCACTTTACTTCATCTTAATTAACTTTACTCCAACTTAAGTCACCTTACTGTAACTTGTTCTAACTTTAATGCTGTGTTACTACTGTCGTCGCGCAAGGCTGTGATGACGTCACTGATGGTTATTATTTTTGTTACAACTCGTTGCGGGCAACGCCGACTTTTCTGCCCCACGGAACATGTAAAACATCATCGCTTAGTGCAATCGCGCCTTGTGGGCAAAGCATCGAGTATGTTTAGTCGTAGTTATTTAGACAAGATTTATGTTTTGGCACTGCTAGGACTACAGAGGTAGTGCCTCGCCGTCAAAGTGGTTTCATTTTCAAATAGCAGATGGATTCATAGCATCAGCACTCGTAATTATTGACGATACAGCAGTCCACAAGGGCGTATTTGTTCACTGCATCATTAATTTACCACTCCGCTCTATTACGGTACGCGATTACGGTGGCAAGCAAACGCCAAATAGACGGTGACCATACGACGCGGCATCTATACGGGCGTTCATCGTTACTTCTGACTAAGGAAGCTGCAAGGAAGTGCTCAGAAAGCGTATAGATGAAGCGTAGCCCCGCTGACGCATTTAAGTAAACGCAGCCTATGGTTGCACCGCTAAAACATTTGTTGCGTCAAACCAGCCGTGAAGGATGGCAGAGCAGACGCCTAGCGGACGACGCGGCGCGGATGAACGCATTTTGAGGGGCGTTCAGGCTTCCTATTGGCTAAAACGTCTCGTAGCATCCATAGTGTTGCAAGGAACTACTAAGATAATGTATAGCTCTTAGAGACGCACTTGCTGTTGCACGATAAGTTTGTGGAGCTCCGGTGCTGAGGTCAGTGTCATCTCAATGTCGCGTCACTCCGCCGCATTAGCTGATGCTTGCGGGTTGCGGCAATCGGCGAATTTCTCCACGCGCCTATTGTCCAGATGCGCCTCTTCGTGTTATCATTACCAACCCTTACGGTGCGCGGGATCAGCGTGATATTATAGCGAATGGATCAGAAGAGTATGCGATCTTGGCAGAGAGTACGAGCGGTGTAGGAATTGCGTGCGTGCAGCCCTTGTCATGCCGTCGTCGCCACGCTTTCGTCATGCCATTGTCGTTATGCCGCCGTCATCCGCCGTCCTCATCATGGTGTCACGTTTCCGTTGGAGTAGTTTTTTTCATGCGGCTGTCGTTGTCGCACCGTCGTTATCTGCGTTGTCGTTATTCAAGCGTCATCCCACCACTGTCGTAGCTTCGCCTCCATCATCAACGCCATGTTGCCATTGCCGTCTGCGAAAACATGTCAAGAATAATTTCTGCCACCATAAAATACCGCTGTCGACGTCAGCAGTGTATTTCAAAAATATCGCTAGTTTGTCCATTTGATTTTTGCGGTAGGCGTAAGCTATGCACCTACTTTGACTGTTATCAGTGGTGGTTTCTGTAACATCTTTTTATCTTTTCCGAGTTGCTGGGATGACAGCCCCCAGTGCCAGATATTACTCGAATAATAAGCCCTAGCATAATAAAGCGTCTAATGATTCAGCAGACGTCCATCCCGAACTAGATTCACAAGCAGTTACTGAGTTAGAGACCAGTGAGAAACCGGACGAATTTCCAACTTCAGCCCCAGAACACAATTGCTCTATAGTATGACTTCAAGCTCTGCTTTTTTCAGAGTTGCATCATGAATCTGTGGTTGTGAAAGTCAACCTCTAAATGTTTTCTTTTAGATAAATGGTACTGCTACCGAAAAGCAATTCTGTCAGCCTGTTCAGAAAACAGAGCATCATTAGGGGCTAATGAGTGACATGTCTGACAAAACGCTAAGTAGTCGAGTAGCGTAATACAAGGAGGGAGTTATTTTTTATCACGTATATATCTAGCTAATAATCAATACAACGCCCAAAATGTAAGTCAAACTTCTTCGTCACTATTGCGTTGGGATTCTTAGTTTTTTTATGCTTATGGAATTCAGTGCGTGTTTACTACCAAGTAAAACAATTTCCCTAATCTTTCTATAACGAAACCACAATAGTTTTTTTTACTCTGCTTGCACATCGCAGGAGGCAGCCATAATGTGGAAAGTCCCAACGGGCAATATTGCACGGCGTTTCCTAATGGCGATATGTATACCGCATTTTAGTGAACTACAACTGATTTTTTTCAGTATAACAGCGGCATACTCATTTCACTCCACCGGCAACGCACTACTGTTTCCTTGCGTGATTCTTAAGAGTTCGCCGAGCATGCAGCTGCATCAGGAGCTTGCATATTAATAATTTTACAAAGGGTGCTTTGATAACGCACTCCCTTCATACATGCATCTTTTATTCACAAACATTTACACGTGGTTCTCGCTTAAAACTAACTACTGTTGTCGCTAAGAAACACGTGCTTCTCGCTAAACGCCACTTCAGGAAGGGTACTGGAGACCGACTATATTCGTGCTGTCGCTGCCTCTTTTATGAAGCTGGGGCCGCTGCCGTACTTATACGAGGCGACGCAGGCGAGCCACTAAACGAGACCAAAGATGAACCGGGAGGCGTGTGTCCTTCCGTTCTTACCTTTAACGGCAGGTCAAACAACATCTAGGTGCCCTGCTCCAAAGTCCGCACCTGGCGCTTTTCTAAATGTATATTCACATAAGGCGGCATGTATCCGATGTGAGTCAAATGTCGATCAGCACTATATAAATTTAAATATTTTTCTTTATTCTAGAGCAGCGCATGCAACGTGGAACACGTCCAGGGACGCAAGCTGGCGTAAAAGAAGTTGACTGAAAAGTGGGACGTTCCCAGTGGTTCATAACCAGTGATACGAGTTGGCATGAAATAGACTATATATACGATGTTCCCAGCTAACGGTAGCCGAGCTGTTCAAAGTGGAAAAAAAGAAACGATTAAATGACCACCGTACAAAATAAGATTTGTTTTGTAGCTTTCTTTGTAGCTTCATGCTACACTCGCGCGGATGACAGTTTGCCCTACCAAATATGATTATAAGGCCCACGGTGTTCAGTCGCCACATGTCTTGAAATCGTACCTTTCATCACCTACTTTGTATAAGTGTTTCGCCAGCTTGGATAAGGTTGGCTGGGACAACCTATATACAGGAAAACGGTACTGGTCTTGCAAAGAAATTAAAATAAAGATATACCTTGCCTGCTCCACCACAGCATTGCAGGCGCCTAATTTAACTATATAATGAAAACTATAATACTTACGAACACATAGGTAGATGGGTTAGGTTACCAAAGTATGCCAATCGCATCGTTAAACACAAGCCCAAATGCTCCCAGAAAGCGCTGAGTGAGGCATAGCCATCTGAACGCAAAATACGTCTGAATATGCGAGAAACAAATATAAAGTAGTGGGACGTTAAAAAAAAACCGGGAAACTATATCTGCCACGCATATCTCATATTTCGTTCAACTTCTGCTATAATTTTCTCCCTTCATTGGTTTGACGCACAGCTGTCATCTTTTTTGCACTCGTTGTGAGTGAACTTCTTACTCCTTTCGCCATCGCTCTAAGTATGCAGTCGAGAAACTTTTCTAGTGACATGTGTAATGCGGTACGCTACACCAGAACCGCGCTCTGTTGGTTTTCTCTACATAACTTCGTTTGCGATCGGCATGTCAGATTCATTACGTTAACCCTCCTCGAACAAAATACGTTGGTCTTGACGTCTACGTCGACAGGGCGACAGACCACCCCTGTCTCCGCCGTAGCAGCAGTGACAAACCTACGCGCCTCATCTCAGCCCTAGCACCTCGTCCTTCACATCGTTCCATATATAGGAATGTGTTCGCGTCGCTGGGCGCCTTTTCTTGGCTCGCCAGTGGGGCCCCAGGTGTATTGGCGCCACGATTATTACGGCAATTCGGAGAACACCCACGAAAAGTCCTTGCACGCAGATAACCAGCCCTAGTGCGTCACCGAAAATCGCCTGCCAAGAACGCTAGATGCGTACGGATTTCTCGTTGAGGAGCAGCGGGTCTAGGTTCCTCGGTGACGTGAAGGTGCTTACAGACTTGATGCCGTTGGCTTGTAGATTCAAAAATGGATCACCCATGGCTTCAGAGTCACCTGAGCTGTCAATGGTTCAGTGCATTGTTAGTTATACTTCGATGTGTTGTGTCTGATACATTTCCGGTTTACTTTCTCTGACGACTGCATTGCTGCCGCACAAAGTGCTGTGACTATGTAGTATACGTAGGTAACATTAGCGTTTTAAATTCACAACTCTCCTGAACAGTGGCTGCGTCCGAATCACTGGATAGTTGTTTATTGAGTAGGAAAAGCTAGAATTTTACTGTTTACGAGAAAATGAGACTAGTTTTCACTCTCACGTGTAGTTGAGGGTCATTAGCTAATCAGAACACAGGAATACGTTATTAGGCTAATATCGTTTTGAAGGAAGATGTGGTGATCAGGACCTGTAATAGCTCTATGTATAATGTAATCTTAAGCAAACAGTCGCACACGGGACGGAATGTTAGAGCGTAAGTCATTATTGTAAATTAAGAAAACGTAGAGGACCCAAAACGCTAATTTGTGGTAAGTCAGAAGTCATATCAGAAATAGAACAAATATAATAACTTACTGTTGTTAACTGCCTGCGAAATGTTAAAAAAAGTTACGTAACCAGCATAGCGTTTGCGAGTAAAGTCCGGGAGCAGATAATTTTGGAACGAGCCGAGAGTGATCAACACGATCGAACGCTTTAGTGCAGTCTAGAAAGATACAAACACTTTGAAGGTTATTATCCATGGTAAAATGCAGGTCCGGTGTGAATTCAAATAGCTTTGCATCGCACGAAAATGATTTTCCGAACCCATGCTCATTAGAAAAGTTGTTAGACAGGAAGTGCTAAAATATCTTACATGCAATTATATATTCGAGAACCTTGCAGGATGTGCAGGTTAGTGGGACAGGGCGGTAATATTCCGGCAAATTCTCGTGACCGCTACTGAATACGGGAAATATTTTGTCAATCTACTAGTCATTCAGGAGCGATTCTAACTACTGCGTAGAAATGATGCATAGGGTTTCGCTAGAGATGGACAAGGCATTTTTTAATACCTTAGAATTGATGTTATCTATGCCTATGGAAGATGATACTTTGAGATTTGAGACTAAGTGTGCTATCCCTTCTGCTGTGACGTTAATTGGCGCCACGAATCAAAAATCGAGAACGGAAGCAATGGACACTCGGGAATGATCTTCAATGGCGAATAGTGGTGTAAAGAACCTGTTAAACTCGAACGCAGGTTGTTGATCGGACATCACTGTCTGGTTATCATTAAGATGCATTACATTGTGAGTGAGACGACGAAGAGCAATTGTTCATAAAAACCTTATTGGGTCAGATTTAAGGAAGTAGGGTAGATCATGTGAAGAATAATTGTTTTTTATCTCAGAATATTTCGGCGCAGTACCTCTTTATATTAATCTACGTAACAAGCCCATGCGGACGGACAGCTTGAATTTTTATCTCGTTTTAATAGCAGTTGTTTTCGGTTTCGTAAAGTAGGAACACGCCTGTTAAACAAGGCTTAGACTTATCATTAGTTATTACAATTGTGGAAAGGTACTTATCAACTAATACCGAAAGTGTATCCTTAAAAAGCGCCCAATTTCTCACTGCCAGTAAAGAAATGCGTGCATACCTTGCGAATATTTCAGCCTTAAGCGCACTTTTCTTTGCGTTTTCTAAGAACGAAGACGGAATACCTCCGCTGGTATCATTAATATCGTTGTTCTTTGAGGCAGAATAAAAAGAAGAGAACTAGGGTTCCCCCCTTCTTATACGGCTGATTCCTAATTGGGCTTCACTGAAACTGCCGCCACCGGAAGAACTGTGTTCGCAACGTCCGCTGTGCGCTCACAATCAAACCGCGTTCTTGTGCACGGCCGCGAGGAAATAAGAAATAAGAACGAGCGGGGCGGCTGTCACCGCCGCGCTCGCTAAATCTGGTAAGAAGGCGCGAAGCACGCGCGCGCAACCACCATCCTCGGGAGCTTTGTGCAATCTCCGTCCTCATTTCCTCTCCGCCGTTGGCTAAACCGTCGCGCACTAGTTCCCAACTGTCTTAAGAGTGATGTCGCTTTAGAGATGTCCCAGAGCATGGTAACGAAGTAGGTAGTGAGAACATCATGTCTCTCGGCTGGCGTTTTAGAAGCGGCTCCTGTAGGCGCTTCGAAACTTCGGAACAGAGAGAAGTTACAAAAGGTAGAATCCATCCGCTTCTAAGGTTCTCATATCTTAATGTCCAACCCGCATAAGTGGCTCCTTTGGTTAGACACTTTCAACGAGAGGGCCTCAGAGAGTTATGAGCCTGTGAAATGTGTTTACATGGGTGCACTGCTTCTTTCTAGAGCTCTTTCTGCTTCCGGTTAACTCCGGCTGTTTTTCACCCAGCAGTGGAGGAGCCGGATCACAATTAAAAATTTTTACTTGATAAGCACGATCGTTTCTTCGCATCATGTTTATGCACAACAAAATTGCTGATGAAATTACGAACAAACGAGGCTACGGTGTGACATAATTAGGCAAACTTTAGTTTTAAATGCAGTGGTTGTGGTGGGTGCAGCGGCCGCACAATTAGGAGCATGGCGCTGCACTCAGTGCTACCCCATTAATCTGAGCTCGTATTCAAGGAAATGTTCTTACGCTGGAGCTGCGCGTAAGAGCAACTGCCAGACAATCGTGGTATTAGACACATTAGAGAAGGCTACCACGTTATGGCAAACAACACTTATGAACGAAGCGCTTCTTCATTTCGGCCCAATCTCTCTAAAGGAACCTTGACCTAACAATCAACACACTCTAGATTTCTTCACTTAGTAATAATCAGCACACTCAATTACTATCAATGCTTTCTAGATCCAACGCATCTAATTTGAGCATGGCAAGTCCACTAATAAACATAGTGTATTTCTGAAGGGTGACACGCTACTGTTACTCATGCGACACACTTCCACAAATTTACAAAAATATGTAAAACACGAATGAGGTGTTTGCACAATCGCCGTGGCGAGACACAAAGTCACTCTCAGTTGCGTCCAGACAACATCGCTCTGGCATACCGGATAAGGTACGTCTTCGTGGCAGCTAATGGAAGAACGCCTTTTGGGCGCGGAGCACATAAAATCTTTTTTTCTTCTTCTCAGGCATGCTTAGGAGCAGGCGCCAGCTAATCGTGATGTCAGAGATAGAAAAAGGAGCCGGCCAATGACAAAATATAAGCACGTACAAATACTTTTGTGAATTCGGCACCTTGTTTGCTCACTATCCACGTGTTAGAACGAACGCATACAGGCGTAGCTGTAGCGTTACGTTTAACATGTGCTTAATGCATAAATCTTGCTTGGTACTTTGTGAATTCATGGCTCCTCTATTGTACTCTCTGTTGCATGCTCCATCAACCGGGTTTTGAACGAACGTAAGTTCTGTGACCTGTCTGACGGTAGAAGATTTAACCCAGCAGCACGCTAGAAATTATGACGATGGTGTCTCCTGCAACAGCTATATGGGGTCGTTGACATAGTGCACCAACGTGTTCGATCGCTGTATACTTAAATATTATTACAAAATGTTTATTCTTAGTTTTTCAAGAATGTATTTACTTTTCTCCCTCAGCCGCAGTAAAATCTTTCAGTGTGAGTTTCTCTGTTCAGGCTAAATAAAACATAAGCGCGAAAGAAGGTGGCTATACACATAGGATATTGATTTAGTTCTTGGAAGAAGCCAAGCACTGGCTGTGTTAATAGTGCGGAGGTAGTCCATCGATGTTAGCACCGGCATCAGCCAGCCGTGAGTAATGCGTCACTAGGAAGAAACACGTTTGAGCGAAATCAATTTTGACGTTTAACCGACCCAACAGGTAATATATATATATATGTATGCGTGTGTTCACCGAGCCAGTAGTGGTAGGTTGGGCTGTGATAGACGGTTAAAAAAACGTACATCGACTGCAAACCAAATGTGTAGGAATCAGGATTACGGAAAAGCTATGAACACTTTTGTCGCGGACGTGTTCACAAAAAAAAACGAAAGAGACAACAGGCGTAGAATATCATAGCAAGCCAATTATCAACGAAGCTGTTTATCAGTTCGAGTAGCTGCAATAACAATTTTGATTGTCTCTAATCCAATAACCTATTTTAAAACGTTGACGCCTATGACTGGTCCTTTTGTAACCTTGCCCTATTAAGCTCATTCCATATGAATTGTTAAGAAATTTTTTAAAGAATTCTTCCACACACTTTTTACTTCACCAGGACATTGAATATAGCATCAGTCCCCCGTCCCCCTTCCTGCTTTATTTTTTAGTTACATTTGATCTCGGCTGTAATAATAGGTGTGCCAGGGCAGTAGGATTCTGCACTGCTCGCAAAGCATGAGCAACACTCTGAAGCCCTTGCACTTATAATTCATTGCAAATACAAATACCACCGTTACATCCACCAAGTTTCAGCTTTGCCTGCACATCACCCATTACTTGACCCTTACTTTCACAAAACACAAATGAGGTGCCTGATTTGTTCACTGACGACGCTGGGCAAACTTCATATACGCCTAGAAATAAAGAAAGAAACACGGGTTTAGTAATTTTTTGTAACGCTTAAAATAGTGCCAAAATGTCGTGACACATTGTACTTAATATGCCGGTCATTTATACAGAATATAAAGTATGTATAACACAGAGTTCCTTCGGGACGTGGAAAAACGTAGTTTATAAGGGCAGTGTAAAACTTTGCAGAAGCTTTTACGAAATTTCTTGCAAAAGCTGTATCTGATGCGCACGCATTAATCTTCTCACGTGGACTTGCCATAGTGTTGTGGCCATTCTCGCACAGCGTGATCGTGGTTGTGTTCTTTGTTTCATCAGGGCTGCTTGCTAAATTTTGCTACGCTCATAAGACTGAATCAGATATGCTCAGAAGTGATTGAAGACTGAATAATTGCAAAGGCAGTAAATAACCGAAGCAGTTTGAATTTTGCGCACGCATGACCCATACTGTGCGCCTTGTTATCGCTGAATACAGAATTAGTGTGACATAAAACTTACTCTGGATATTGGGAAACGTGGAAACAGCGTAAACACGCCATATATCACTTTCGAGTCCTTAGTAAGATTTTTTTTGCAAAGGCTATATTTGATAGGTGATGATACAAGGATATTCATTAGTGATAAAGACATTAAAAATCTAAGAAGGTAAGCGCCAATGCCACGAATATTGTTTCTTGGTGTAAATGTAACTTGCTAAAAGTAAACTGTTCAAACAAACTTGATGTTATTTCACTCGTCCTAAAAACGCCTATAATAACCGTTAAACTACACATCGATGACTGCGTCATTGCCCCATCTAATTTTATTTATTTTCTAGGTCGTACATCAGGCTCACAAGCTAAGCATAATGCTCACGTAAATTCTGTCACTAAGAAGACGGCTTTTGCCATCCCCGTATTCATTTGAACCACACATTGTATTCAGCAATCGCTTGACGACGCTTACATTAACACTCACCTTACTTACTGCAATTCATCGTGGGGTAACTCATAGCCCACACATTTGGCATCCCTCATTCACCTTCAGAACCCGGCGGGCCGAATAATTAACCATAGTTCATACACCGCATCACCAGCACCCTTTCTTGACACTCTTGAAATGCTGCCATTAACCAGGACATTTTAATTTAAGCTAGGTCTTATATCGTTTAGAAGTAGAAACGGTGACATTCCCAGTGAGTTACTTCCCGCAAGGCAACTTCACTATACAAATAACACGGTTTTCTGAAAATAATAATCTCTTGCTTTCTAAAGTCAACACTAACTACGGCAAAATGGCAGCCTTCTTTTTTGCAACTTTGCAGTTTTGTAATTCCCTGCCATAAGATATTAAATCGTGCCCTTCAGTACACTATTTGCAGCAGCTTCTGAAACATTTGAAACAAACATATATATATATATATATATATACCTCATTGCCGTTCTCGCTTTGTGTTCCTCGAAAATTAGCCGTGTATAAATTCATTCTTTTGCTATGTTGGATTGCGTACTGTTTATGTTATTTAATCATCATCTTCCTATTCAATTATTGTAAAGTTCGTACTGTCATGTGTATTTTGATATAGAAGTATTCTTGCTCATTTCTGTGCAATCTTCATTTACCAAATGTTTAATTAATTACTTCTAATATGTTGATTTGTATTTTGCCACTGTTTTTACCTTCGTTCCTAATGGTATGCTCTACATTTTTATACATTGTATACTAGGAGGTCCTTGGCAGTTACTTTGGGACCTCCTTCCGTATTATATTTCCTTTGTAGTTGTTGTAATGTTTAATACTAATAAATTGATTGATTTATGGATTGGTTGGCTGATTGAATGACCAATTAATTAATGAATTAATGAATTAATTAATAATACTTGATCGATTGATTGATTGATTGATTTATTGATTGATCTACGTGCATTTCACTTCGCCCACGAACTTGCCTTAGGAATTTCCCCGTGTGCGCTAAGTTTAATATTGGCGGCACTTGTAGTTACGCCAGGTGACGGGCTAAATTCGTGCAGGTCGTGATACACACTCATACCTCTCCGCAGCACTTGAATACGCAACTTATCATGAAAACCGCAATTACCCGCACACCTTTAACTTTGTCTACCCATTACCTATAACCTACGTCGAATTTTCGCCAAATATAAACAAGCTACCTTGTTTTGTTGAGTGAGGACATTGGAAAAATATAACTAGAAACCTCATATCGCACATTATAAACGCGGTAAAAGAAAGGTTCAGCAGTGAATAGTAAGGCTTATAATTGAACGAGGAATGTCAACTTTCGTTCTACATTACACTCTCAGTTCTCCTATATTCATCGAATTTTAAATTAGTATACTTTACTGCGTTTAGCACTCTGAGAAACATTACGGCTAAAGCCATTATGACACTCTGGATTGCTTCTGTAGATTCTTTATCAATCTAGCTCTCTAAAACGCTGTAATTAAGATACCCAAGTTAAGCGTTTATCGTTCGTCACAACACGCTTCGTATTTGAACGACATATAAACACCGTACCTAGCATTGTTCACCAAGCAGACTGGGCAACAGCAACTACGTGCCCCATATAACGCACGAAAACTGTGAGAAGACGAGTATTCCGTAATGAATTTCATAGCACAAATGTAGCCTAGACACTCTAAATTTTCTCTACACGTCACCCATCAAGTGGTTCCCGTTTCTTTGAAATATTAAATCTCTGATGCTTTTGGTCCACCCAGCGAAGTTAGAAAACTTCTTCGCCGTTTTATATAACACTTCTAAACAAGCCGAATACAAAGGTTTAGAAAGTTTCACGTAACCTGAAATCATCACAGGCGCTTCAAAATATACCTGCAATGTCCCCTCAAGTTTTCAGTTTCTCAGCGTCTAGACTTCGTGAGTGTGATAGTCTTCAGGAAACCGCGATAATTGGCTTATGACGTTTTTGAGGCCTTCTATAGTCGGCTGATCATCGTCGCCGTAAATAGGTCTGGCCTTGCGCTGGGTTCACTTGTAGTGGTGCCTGTTTGCTGCGCCATGTTTAAAATATTTTACTTGCACTCTTTATATTTCCATTTCGTCATTACATCTTTTTTGTACAGTTGATTTGTGTTCTTTCAACGGACAACGAAATCCAGGCACCACGTGACTTTGATAAGCACTACCCGTGTTCACAAAATACTTGACCTAAATTAACAGAAAACTTTTAGGCTAGAATTGTGCGTAACAAAACTTTTTTGTCAATTTTGATGTGGGGCATAGTAATAAATAAGGCTGTCGGCCAATTCAAAAAGCACTTACAAAAGAAAATGTGTGAAGTCGGCCCCTCTTACACTATATCAATATTCGTAAGAAAAATAGCCAATCCTCACGCTTGGACATATCATCAGCGAAAGCGACCGGCTAATGCCAAAGAGTACTTCAGGAAAAAAAAAAACCTTTGTGAATTCGGCACTATGCACTTTGCTTTCTTACTAAGCACTCGTTATTTCGGCTGCATTAGATGCAACAAAGGGACACCTTTCAAAAGCGTGCTTTATTACAGCCGCTTGCGTGTGCGTCTTGAAACGCATTCCACCAACGTATATATGTACCGGGAAGAGAGAACAATTTCCTCGAATCCTGAGTGACGTAGGTTTGAAGTTTTAAAATTCGTTCCAAAAATGTGCGCTGCCTAAGGTAATAAGGAGGTAAATATGAATTGCGATATCCCAGCTTAGAAATGTGACGTCCCAGCAGGAATGAGATGCTTTATCTCGGCTGTGCTTTCCGTTTACAAGGTCTCAAGTTATTGAAACATGAAGGCAGAAAACGTAGGAAAATTAATTATCAGGGCTGTTTAAGGACACGTCTCGGAGCTTTGTCAGTGATATGAGTGTGGAGAGCGCTGTTAGCAAAGCCATGGACAGAAAATTCAGTCGTAGTGCTAAAATGCTTCGCTTTTGTGGGTTCATCCTAATCTTTCGGCAAACCAATCTTGGTGCTCTAAGAAACAATTGTATCGGGCCACTAGTGACAGAAAAGAAACGGCAAAATTTCTTGGCGCCCGAAAGGGGCAGTGTGATTTTGGCAATTCAACTAAAAAAATGCACAGTAGATAAATAGGCAGCTAAGGTGCACAACTGTGTGCAGCTCCAAAGCGTGCAGAAGGAAAATAGAAAAACGTCAAGAAGGCTGGCAATCATGGAGATCAACAAATAGGGCAACAAACGAATCAGAAGGAAAATTCAGTACGATAACAGAAAGGGAAGTGCCTTGCTATTCAGGGCCAATTTAGTTGCCAGTAGATAAAAAAAAAAAACATACGGAAGCAAATTTTCCCGACAGGATGAGGCATGTGTTTGCTGCAGCAGAAGTCCAGAAACCACTCGGAACATCGCAATGAATGGCTGATATAGTCATCCAACAACACGCGTAGGAAACGTGAACCTTCGAGTAGCGCTGAGATTCAAAGCGGATGGAAACATTGCCTACTCAGGCAGTCGAAATAAACAACATCGTATACATCATTGGCGGGTAGGAAGCGGAGAAGACATGAATAGAAGTGGAGTTGTTGCTGGCACAGGCAATTGTACAATATGAAGATATATGTTTTAATAAAGAAAGAAAATGATTAAGGAGCGAAAGGCAAAATGCTAGGCCGCGATATATGTAGTAAAACTTGATTAGCACAAGCAGGCTGTTGATGGCACCCCGTTTCAAAGGGAGTGGCATTAACGTCATCATAATCATCATGTTGTATGCAAAGCTAAGGCAACACATATAAATTATTCATATGCACTCGGAGTAAAGAAACTTTCATGTTTATAGGCGACAAAACAAAGCACATAACGTGAGATCCCATTAGATACTGCTTATGCCTAGAGATCCCTGACACGTCCGGCTGTCTCACCCTCCACCCCCTCTCCCTTTGTATTAATATAGTCATGTTACCATATATATGACAAAAACTATTAGTTTTAATCTAATAGAAGCAGACAATTCCGATCCGACGACGATGATGATGATGATGATGATGATGATGATGATGATGTCCTTGATGACTTTGGCGCTTACCCACTCGCGGGGATTGGCCAAAAGTCGGGCAGACTTTGCTTATGTGTTCAGAAAATGGAGGTAAAAATCTAGAATTTTGTTACATGAATTTAGGCGAGGAAAATCGAATGGGTTCAGTATAGACTGTCATGCTATGAAGAGGAAAATAAGATAATTATCTATAATATATAAATGAAGCAATAGAGGAGGAATGAAAAGAATAATACGGTCATCAATGAAATCGGTTTGATTCAATATTAAATTTTTTTAAGGCGAAGCACAAATTCCTGTGTGAGTGCCCAAGCACAGACGCTCCGAAAGGTAGCAGTACCGGAGTGTTCAATGGCAGGCCAAGCTGTCGCACTGTAATTTCTAATGTCATTTTCCTCATGGAGGAGAAACGCCGGCATTCCAGTAAGTAGTGCTCAATCGTCTCTAATGCATTGCAAAAATGGCACAATGGGGATATTGCCAGACCAGATCGGTGCATGTAAAAATTTAGAGATGGGACTCGACAACGTAGTCTCGTTAATGTAACTTCCGTTTGTCTTGTTTTGCAAAACTTCCTGCTCCAAGGGAATTGTAAGTGGTGTAGTTCCAAGGATGATTTAAGGTTTGATTGTGATGTTAAAAGGATGTATCTTCTGTACCTGCCGGACGTGATAAAACCCATCGTTGGAAGAAGGGGAAGCACTGGGCCGCTGATAGAAGCCTTGGCCAAGCTGTCTGCCACCTCATTCATAAATATGCCTTTGTGTCCAGGTACCCATATTAATCGTAACTTTCTCAAATGACTTGGAGCCAGTGAGTACAAAGTTTTCAATATGTGTGACTCGCCGGGAGCAGTAAGTGAGGTGCACAGCGACAAAGAATCTGTGATTATTACCGCGGTTGTCCTGGAAGATTGTAGCTTTCGTAGAGCTAGGACAACAGCTAGGAATTCCACTAGGTATATTGGAGTGCAGTCGGGTAGCCGAATAGAAAAAGACCAGTCCAATGATGAAAAAATTCCAACTCCTGCCTTTTCTTCACTCTGCAAAGCATCCGTTGCGATAATTGCGTTAGTGTGGAGTTGATTCAAGTGATTCTGGAGTAAGTCGTTAAGAATATGCGAGGGAAGCTGTTCTGCATTATTTGGGTAGAGATCATCATAAGTGATAACTAGTGAATTTGAGATGCTGTTTTCCGTGATTATATCATTTATATTTACGTCTAACGGATTCAATAACGATTGCTATACAATGACCTGTGGCGTGTGAAACCGTGGCCATCTGACTCTCGCACTCGCACTCCCTGACAGGGAGTGCGTCTTCGTCGTCGTCGGCCTCAGCTTCTGCAGAAGCGGCGAACCCACTACACAGGCAACTTTTATGCTCATGGCATTACCCCCTTCCAGAAAGCATCGTTTCCAAAGCTTCAAATGCGAAACAGTGGAGAAGAAGCAACGGAGATACACGGCAACACCGATAAAGTTTGTGAAGAAGAAGGTGTCACACAAGCGGGACGAAGGCGAGTGGAAGTCAGAAGGACCTCGTCAACGTAAGTGGTATGGTTTCATCCTGGAAACATGGACAACATCCGTAGGCTGCACGCGACGGGATCGCCGGCTCGTGTCTTCTGGGAGAACTTCGTAGTTCACCTCGATGAGGCGACTGAGGACTCTGTATAGGGCCGAAGTAGCGGCGGAGTAACTTTTCCCAGTTCTTGTGTTCGCGGTTGACATACATGAAGAGCATATCAGCGATTGTCTTATTTAACCTTTCCGTAAGACCATTGATCTGAGGATGGTATGCAGTGGCTCGGCGATGAGCTGCACCACTAAGCATCATGACGTCTGGCATCATCTGAGCTCTGAAAGCTGTACCACGATCTGTAATTACTACTGCTGGTGCACTATGCTGGAGGAGTATGTTGTGGATGAAAAAGTGCGCAACGTCACTGGAACGCTGGAAGGCTCGAGTTTCGCAGTATCGCGTCAGGTAATCAATCGGATCCACGATCCAGTGGTTGCCAGCAAAAGGCTTAGGGAAGAGCCCCAGCAAGTCCATGTCGATTTGTTCAAATGGTTGTGTTGTTGCTGTAACAGGCTTCAGGAAACTGGGTGGGTGCTGAAGTGGAGTCTTTCAGCGCTGGCAGTCGCGGCAAGTTTTCACGTAATGCTTGACTTCCTCTGCAACCTTAGTCCAGTAGTAGCGTTGTCGAATTCGGGCCAAGGTGCACGGGAATGCTAAATGGCCTGAAGAGGGCTCATCGTGGCACGCGGGCAGAATATCGGCACTCATCGAGGATGGAACGACAAGGAGATGTCCAGTTGCTATAAAAATTCTTTTTATACAAGACATTGTTGCGGAGACATAACGAAGATGGTGGACGCGCGAATGTCCGTGGAGGATGCGAACTTCAACGTAAAGATAGTCAATAAGTTGCCCGAGTTGAAATCGTCCCGCTGTTGCCTAGCCAAATCAAATATATCGACAGCGCAAAGGAAACGACCGTTACCATCAGCCTCCCTTGACACCGTTGCAAGTGCAGCGTGCGAAAGACAGTCAGCGTCAGTGTGCCTCCGTTCAGACTTGTAGGCGATTGCTGCATGAAATTTTTGAAGACGAAGGCTCCACCTGCCAAGATACCCTGAAGGGTCTTTGAGATTGGCTAGCCAACACAGGGCATGATGGTCGATAACCACTCTAAACGGACGACCGTATAAATATGGCCAAAACTTGGCGATCGCCCAGACGACAGCTAAGCATTCCTTTTCAGTGGTAAAGTAGTTCATTTCTGCAGAGGTTGAGGTGTGGTTAGCGTAAGCAATAGCACGTTAAACGCCATCTTGCCACTGCACGAGCACTGCACCAAGGCCGATGTTGCAAACATCAGTGTGCAGTTGAGTGTCGGCAGCTTCATCAATGTGTTCAAGTAAGGGCTGTGTCTGGAGGTGCCGCTGAAGCTTGGAGAAGGCGGCTTTCTGATCCGGGCTCCAAACAAACGGGTTATCCTCCTTTGTTAGATGAGTGAGGGGTTTTGCGATTGCGGAAAAATTATCCACAAAGCGTCTGTGGTATGAGCAGCGGCGCAAGAAGCGGCCCACGTCACGTTTGTTGGCTGGTGGTGTAAATGCTGCAATAGCCATATTCTTTTCTGGGTCTGGCCAAACACCTTCATTACTAACAATGAGGCCGAGGAACTTCAGTTCCTGATAACTAACATGGCATTTCTCAGCTTTTAATGACAGGCCTGCAGATTGAATTGCAAGAAACACGGAGTGAAGTCGCTGCAAATGTTGTTCAAGCGTCTGAGAGAAAACAACGACGTCATCTAAATAGACGAGACACGACTCCTACTTAAGACTTGACAGCACGGTGTACATCATCCTTTGAAAAGTCGCGGGAGCTGAGCATAACCCGAAAGGCAGCACTTTAAGTTCGTACAGGCCATCAGGAATCATCTCGTTCATCAACTTCTATCTGCCAGTATCCGCTGCGCAAATCCATTCAGGAGAAGTATCGGGCATGGCGAAGACGGTTTAGAAAGTCATCTATACGGGGACTAAGGTGGACGCCCTTTTTCGTCACCCTGTTCAGTTTGCGTTAATCCACACAAAACCAAAGAGTGCCATCCTTCTTCACAAGTACAACGGGCGACGCCCATGGGCTGGTTGAGGATTGAATTACGTCATCGTCTAGCATTTGCTTCACGTGATAACGAATCGCCTCTTGCTCCTTTTGTGACACGCGGTAGGCGTGCTGACGCATGGGACGTTCTGTCGGGTCGGTTATAATACGGTGGTTCGCGACGGGGGTCTGTTTTACTTTTGAAATGGGTGCGAAACAACCACTGAACATGCACAAAATACGTCGTATTCGCTCTTTCTGTGTGGTTGACAGCTCAGGATCTACATCGACTGTAGTGACAACCACGCTGTCACTCAAGGCGGTTGCAGAAAGCTGAACAAGCGTACGACCTATTTCATCCCTAATATCTTCAAAGTGAGCAATGGCCGTTCTCTTTGTCAGGTGTTGGTACTCGCCGCTGAAGTTCGTCACTAAAAGCTCAGCCATTCGGCAGTTCAGTTGAATAATGCCGCAGACGACACAGACTTGCCGAGCCAAGACTACCGACAGGTTGTCTTCAGCGATGCCGCTAATGTTATGGTCGCAGTCGCTCTCAACAGTCATGAACGTACTAGTTCATGGTTGGAGTGTCACAGTGTCATCCGCAACACGCAGTGCTGTCTTGCGTGTGTTACTATATTGCAGTACCGGGGCATAGTTGTCGGAAAACGTTATAATCAGCTCCAGAAGATCGATAACAGCATCGTGCTCGCGAAGAAAATGAATCCCAAGGATGACGTTCCATGAGCACTCGTGCAACACGATAAAGGAAGCAACGTACCTTGACTGACGGATTTGACGCCTGGCAGTGCATCTCCCAACTGGCGTCAAGAGATGACCACCTGCTGTCCGAAGGCTTGGTCCGTGCTTTGGTGCCGTGACTGTTCTCATTTCAGCAGGTAGTTCGGCAATCATAACAGAATAATCGGCATCACTCTCCACAAGGGCAGTCACCGGGTAGTTGTCGACTTGAATTGGGATATCTGTGGAAACACTTTTGTAGTCGACGGCATGCGGTGGTGAGAGGAAAACATTGGCGCTCGGCTGTCGTATCTGGCGAGCAGGTTGTTTATAGATCCGTCAACAGCAGGCCCATTCCCGGAGGTCGCTGCTCCTAGTTTCCTCGACGTGGGCTTGGGGAGCTAATGGATCGGCCCCCAACGCCATGAGCGAACTTCAAGTGTTGGCCAGATGACGTAGAACGTCGAGGAGACGGAGAGCGGTAGTGGCGCCGCGGAAGAGTCGGGGACTGCTAGTACTCAACAATAGCTAGGGGACGCTCACCATCACCGGGTCGACGTGCGTCTGGGCGAAACCCAGGAAGGCCCGTCTGGCAGTATGTATACTCGTGGTATAGGTGACCTGTTTCACCAGAATAGTAGCAGAGTGACCGATTGTCCGAAGTGCGCGAAACAATAGATTTCCACACGTTTATACTTGGGCTTGCGGAAGGCAGAGGGCTCGAAAAATACTGAGGGCTCGAGGAGTGCTGTGTCGTCTTTTGCGTGGGAGGGCGGGATGGATGGGTGACTGCAAGTATAGGAAATCTTAAGGCTTCGGCGTACGTCAGTAGAGGGGCTGCGACTGGTGGTGGGACCAGCGGTTGTACCGGCTGCCTTTGCCTTTTCGCGAACCGCGTCCATTAAAGCAGTCACGTGGGATTCAGGAGATATTGCATGAACTTGTTTGCAGCTCTTCGCGTACAATACTGCGCACGAGCTCCCTTAGGGTCGTCAAATCAAGGGTGGCCATGGACGACGAGAGAGATGTGAAGTTCTCTGGGCGCTCGTGCTGCGACGACGCCAGCCGTAGCATAGGCTCTATCGTTGATGCGTCGTTGAGGAATTCGGCTACGGTACCTGGTGTGTTGCACACTAGACCTGCGACAACTGCTCTTTCATGTCCAGCATCAATAAGCGTACTTTTTTCCATCTGTCATTCCGGGATCAGCACGCCGGAACAACGGCAACATGTCCTCAACGAACATGGTGACACTCTAATTTGTTCTTTGATTCCCGAAATTGAGAACACGTTCTGCTTGCTCCTTCCGGTCTAAAATTCCGCAGGTATTGTGCAGCTGGCTACAAAATTCTTGCCAGATCGCCAAATCAGCTTCATGGTTTTCGGACCAGAAGCGCGCCGAATCCACGAGGGCGAAGAAGACATACCGGAGCTTCCAATGGTCCTCCCATTCATTGACGGTGGCAACTCGATTGTAGTAGTCTAGCCAGTCCTCAAGATCCTCGAACGCGTCGCCGTGAAATGACCTCGGGGTATGCGGTATGTTTAATATTCACAGAGCCGGCATAATGGTGATCGGTCCAGTCTGGGCACATGTTCAACTGGTTGTCATGGTTGTATACTTTACTGAGGGAGGGTCCAGTTCTGGTGGTAGTCCTAGTTGTCGTGGGCTGCGCCGAAGATAGGTGTCGATGGTGTCGGGATGTAAGTTGCGGGCTTTTTGTTAGTCACAGTGCATGGAACAGTTTACCCCGCACCTCCACCAGTCGCATTGCTATACATATGACAAAAACTATTAGGTTTAATCTAATGGAAGCAAACCCCTCCGGTCCGGCACCATGACTGAGAGTGCGTTTTCGCTGTCCTCGGCCTCAGCTTCTGCAGAAGCGGCATACCCACTACACAGGCAACTTTTATGCTTGTGGCAATATGTCGGATACCTTATAGAACAAAGATGAACCGAATGAGAACAAATATGGCATCGCTCCAAGCCCATAGACCAAGGATAGATCCGTTTCTCGGAGGTGGATATGAAAACAGACACGGGAGGGACCTAGCGTGAGTTGTGTATATACGCGTGATGTCAGTAAAGCAATGCGTACACGTACTATAACATAAGGGTTATTGGTCGTTTTATATGTTGCATACGACATTAGGATTCTTTTCTTTTCCGGCCTACAGTTTAGTCAAATTAGCTTGGCTTACATTAGCTGCAAATATGGAATCTATAAGATGCTTTCCTGCAGCTGGAACTATACCGATTTCTTTTATTTATTGTGGGTCAATTAGCTGCTTACATCGGTAAATTTACCAGTGATTACTTATGAATTTCTAAGGGCTCATTGATAGCGCGCTCGAATATGGCGCAGAACTGTGTGCCTCACTGTGTGGTGACTAGAGATCTGAACATAAGCTGAACGTCAAAAAAAAAAAAAACCCTAAAGAACAGGTGCGTCGACTTGAACACACGCTATGGCAAATATATTGACTATCTGAGACAAAGGGGAAGAAATAAAGCCTTTGTAAACAAAGGTGCTTATTTCTTGCGAAACGTCGAATGCGTCGTTTCGCTGCTTCCCCAACTGAACATAAGATCTAAAGGTAGGCTTCTAAAAAATGTAACGTGTCAGTTCCCGCGTTCACATTTCTTTCCAGCTCTAGAAATTCTTTTCCAAGCCTGTGTAGACGTTCCCGATGTGATTGAATTTTTGTGCATACAACTACGACAGCTTCCTTCGTCCCATTTTTTTATCTTTCCGGCTCGCCTACAACTCTTCTGCCTGAATCCCTTTCCAAACATAGAGCGCCACGCAGGCAGCCACACATCCGCCGCTGAAAATCCGTGCCTTTGAATGATAATGGCTGTCGCATTCGATCGTGGTCCTGCTTCGTGTCTGAATGCCAGCACTACCACGTACTCTTATTTGTGTGACTACTAAGCATGTTATCATTACTAAAAGGGGTTAGCGTAGCTTTTTGTTTCTGCTGATCTTTAATTGCACTCTTCCGGATTGTGCGCTCTTGCATGCGGAGTGAACAAGAGCTCGACCGAAGTATAGGCCAATTCCTCGGAAAGGCAAGCTTTGAGCACGAACGACATTTTCTGGAAGCAATAGAAGGCTACGTGCCAAACGAAAGCCCGCAGGTGTATGCAGACAAAGCAAGCAAGCACCATAAACTCAACAACGCTTCCCTCTACAAAGAATAATTGTAGGCTTTGCTATCTTGGCACAAGGTAAGCGTCCAACGGCGCCTACACAGCGAAATAATCTGACAGCACGTTGTCAAAGAAACATTTTGTCTGTCTTCCCCACAGTCCCCCACAACGGCGTGCCTCATGAACAGATCTTGGCTTTGCCACGTAAAACCCCACAATTTAATTTAACTCTAACTATTTTCCGGAAACGGTAATAAAAACGTAATAAAAAGGTAATGGACCTGTAAAAGTCCTGACAGAGAAACATGAAATGAAATAGATTTCATAATCTATGCTGACCCTAGCCTAGTGCAGTATGAATATGGACGTTGTAGGTAGCGTAAAAGGAAATCATCATAGGTTAGTCAGGTCAAGGATCGCTCTCACTTTTAGGAGAAATAGAGCAAAATTATTCATGAGGAAGCAGACCTACCTAGGTGTGGTCGTATCAAAATGAAGATGGCATGAAGACAATGAATGAGACTCTAGTGATCTCCTTTCAGAAGACGCAATTGAAGCGGGAGCTAAGATGACTTATACGTAACAAATTACATGTACCTATTTCATTTTAATCAATTGCAATTTTGGTTATATTGTCATTTATCAATTACTTTGTTTACTCGTTAACGCTCTCCGCAATTCAATTACTTTCTTCAGTATTGCCAATGTAGTGTAACTAGTTGCATTTCTCACGAAACAACCTATGACAGAGAACTCAGCTTTCACCACTGATATTAGAAGTAGACTAGTGCCCATAAGGATGAAAACATGTGCCTGCGTCATCTCTTTCACAAAATCAGCGTCTTGCAGCTATGCCTCGATCGCACCAACAGGACAAGTTTTCAGATTTGCACACCTCTCTTCGAAAGATTCTCTCCTATAATAAATTTCTCTCTCTCTGTTTTCTTGGAAGGATTTTTAGGCGCCCTTCATGGTCAGTAAGACCTGCTTCTCAATTATTATTCTTCTCTTATAGCGTTCTATGATATGTAGGGTATAGACAAAAGTTATTGGCCGTTCAAAACGTATGTTTCTGGTTGTCTATTTATACACCTATTTTTGGGGTTGTAAAACACGAGCAGTATTTTTAGGGTAGAACCATATGCAGTTTTACAATATCATACCCTGCACATTTGGCCACATTTTAAAGAAAAGTGAACGTTTGCTTGCGTGTATTGCAATTGGTCATTTAAACCGAAATGGCTTATGAGTAAAGAGCGCTGGGAGGACGTCCACCAGATGTGGGTGAACATTATAAGGATTGGTTCTATGGCACGATAAGGGGGGGGGGGGGGAGCGCAACCTTAAACGTTGGTAAACCTACGGACAATTTTTTTTCGTCAGCCCTATCAGTAGCCCGCTCCTCTAGTCCAAGCAGCAATGAAGCGCTGCGCTTCGTGCAGTACCAACATTGAGCATCGGGGCATTGACCAACTACAATCTTGTTCGCAAAGGGTTGGTACATGACAACACTTTCCCTTTCTATAGCGCGGACATTGAGCGAGTATTGAGTGTCGCGGTCATTTGTCCTCAAAAAAAAAAAGAACAAAAGAAAATTATCGAAGAAACCTTCAAAAGTAATTGTTAGTGAAGATAATCAACGAGTCAAATGCTGGAGACGACACACTGAAAAAAACCAAGTCAGATCGTTCTATTTGCTGTACGTGTGCATTGTTAGTAAAAGCAGGCAGAAAAGAAATACTAAAATACTCGAATAATTTTTACTAACTGCTCAGTTACTTTCACGGGCCAGTAATTGGTGACGGCAATCAATTACCTTTTCGCAAGAAGTAACTAACTGTAATCGGTTATTCTTTGGTGCCGTGTACACGGCTGGGGTTTAGACTCGTATACAAGGAGTAGGTAAGCTCTCAAAAAAGTCAAAACAACAAGAAAGCATAAAAATTTGAAATCCAAACATACATATTGATTTTCGCTGAACTGCAATAGCTGCGCAAAATATATGATGTTCGAAATTATAATACTAGAAACAATAATGAGGACCGCACGAAATCAGTGAGAAGGAAACTTGGCATAAGAGACAGCAAGATTTATGTAGTGAAAGACAAGCAGTTCCTGCAGTGATGTAATAAAGGCAGCAGGGGATTTCTGTACTGAACTGCACAGTACCCAAGGTAACCAAGCAACCTCTATTGAAGTAGTGATGAGCAGGATACAGTTCTATGCTTAACTAGCCATGAGGTTAGAAGAACTTTGCAAGACATATGTCCCGGGGAAAAGCGGTAGCAAAAGATAAAATAACAGATGATTTAGTGGAAGATGGAGGGGACATTATACGTTGAAACTCTACAACCATATTATACATAATACCTCAAGTCTTCAGGTGCACCAGATAGTTGGGAGAATGACAACATTGCACTAATAACTCATGCATTTCCAGCGGTTAGGCAGAAACAGAAAGAACATCAGAGAATAAAAGAGAACATATTCCTGTTCTCCTTTGGTTTCTAAAAATTTATCTTTTTTCCGAAGCGCTGGAAATGCATCAGTTATCAGAAACCCAACAAGCCCAGCTTTCTGCGATAGACAAACCATTCCATCAAAAGAGACACATTATGGAATCGAATAATTACAGATTCGCTAGCTTCCTTTCACTATTGTATAACATTATTCACAAAGGTAATATACAATATCATCAGGGCAACACTTGATTTCCGTAAATGCAGAGAACAGGCTGGCTTCAGGAAGCTCTGTTTTACACTAGGTCACATCATACCATTAGTCAATTAATTGAGAAATTTGTGCAGTACAACTGGCCTCTTCATATAGTCTTAATTATTTACAATAAGGTATGATTCACTAGAAATATCAGCAGTGATTGAGTTATTGCGTTGTAAAAAAGTACAAGATGAATACATGTGAATATGTTGGGAAATATACATGAAAACTCCTATAAAGAAACAATTACTTTTATTCTACACAAGGACAACAGAAAAATACTGATAAAAACGAGACAGGCAAGTAGACACAATCTTTACAATGCTATCCAGTGCGTGTGTAGGGGCACTGCAGCTATTAGATTCGAATGATTGTGATTATTAAAGGAAAGGAGAATATCTCAGTGACCTACGGTTTGCAGATTGCATTTTTATGCCTAATAAAGCCGGTGATGAATAATTCAGGCTTTTAGGCTGCAAAATGTTAAAGCAGGGTTGATGAATTTTATTAATTTGTTGGTTTATAGCACAAGGGTGAAGTACGACCAAAGAGCGACAAGCTAGTGTTAGCAAGCTACCAATGTAGTGATTAAGTACCAGGCAGAGATAATGTGGCTGTATAGAGGCCTTAGGTACAGTCGATGTGCGTTAGTTTACATGTAATTAAGATATGGAAGTGACTGAAAAAGTGTGCTATGAACGCAAAAGTAACATTACTGATGGATGATAGCATAAACTAGAATATGTCAGTGGTCAAAATTTTCAAGAAGCCATACTGCCCTTAGAAAGCCGGTGAAACTCATGGGCCCGGAGGCATGTGCTCTACAAAAATCTGTCGCAGCAGCATCCTCTAGCGAGAGGGTGTGCTACAGGTTTCTTGGGCTAATAAGAACTAACACAACATAATTCAAGAAACTTCGAACTGTGTTTATAGTAAAAGACGGTCTGCGCCAACAAACGTAACAGGACGGAAGGGATATGATAGCGGTATGCGAGAGGAAAATGTTTCTTTCTCTCAGCTTCGGCTTCCCGACACTCCAGATGGACGTGGAGGACCGTAAGCCTCTCATCTCATCTACCACAGGTCAGAGGTTGATTTCCAGTCAGCTGAAAATTATAAGTACCATAGGTGTGCCCTATCCTGATTCCGCATAAAATAACCTCAGTTTGTCTTGTTTTCGTTAGTGATGGCCAGTTTCTGATGTTTTGCTTAACTACGTGAACTTTATTATCTTGTGTTTCAGTGTCCCACGTGCGTTGCCAATGGCTCCTCAATGGCTCCGTGCTTTAAATCCTTGACAAGCACAGCTATGGAGGAATTACGTTGTTTTGTATTTACTTATGCAGCCATTTTGTCGGCAAGCATATTATCTTCTATTTCCCTATGCGCAGGAACCAAGCATACTACCACGTGTTGAGATGAATAAATACTGCACAATAATGAATAAAGCTTAATATAAACAGAAATATTGTGATTTTTGAAAGACATTAAAGCAGTTAAAACACTTAGATAGTCGGTGATTAATATAGTTTAAGTCCCCTGACGTGTTTTAGCGCAGGAAGTACTGCATAGGTTTTTGCTGTAAAAGTACTTGTCTGAGGGTGCAGAACGCTGTACTCAAAAAAGGAGAGACGAAGAGCTGCGTAAAATACGTCAGCGTACGACTCTGACGCATACGTTTAAAATTCGGGGCAGGAATACTTTGACCGAAGTTCAGAAAAGTTTATCTGAATGTGTGCCTGTGGAGCGTGTTTCATTATATCGATGAAGGTAGTGTCACATTCTACTACCCGCTTCGGCCATGGAGGTAGTAGCTTTGCTGGTGGCGTTAGGCGATGTTCGAGCAATGGGACACCAATTTCATTATTTATCTTTCTGACACGCAGTGAGAAGGGCTCTCTTGCTGTATGTCGATTACGAAACAATGTGGCGGATGCGCTATTGTTTAGGGTCGTGCAACAGAAACGTTCATGGTTCAAATGCACTTTCAGAAAATGAGTAAAGCTGCAGTATGACCTCTGCAATTTAAGAGAACATTTATTTAATTCCATGTAAAGACTTCGTACAGGACTTGTTCTGAAGGTGCCTGTGGCCAATCGTATGCCTAAATGATGAATCGGATCCAGCATCTTCAACGCCGTTGGTGCTGCAGAGTGATGCATGCGGTGCTGTAATCTAAGCGTGATCGTACCAGGCTCATGTACAGGTTCAATAAGCACTTTGCCACTGCCCCATGTTGTGCGTAACAGTGTTTTGAGAATGTTTATCGTTTTTAGGCGTTTAACTTTGAAGTATATAATGCGAGAAAGGAAGGATAATTTAGTGTCAAATATCACAGATAAAAACTTTTTCTCCACTTTCAGAGGTAAGCGCTGTCCATGGAGTTCGATAGTGGGCTGTAGCAAGAGGCCTCTTTTTCTTTTAAAGAGGACACACGAGCTTTTGTGGGGATTTATCTTAGACTCATTTTCGTTAGTCCATTTAGACACTTTGTTTAGGCGAAGCTGGACGTGTCGTTCGCAGATTGCGAGGTTACATAAATACAATTTGCACATCATCGATATATGCAGAATAAAACATACTCTGCAGAATTAATGAACGCAAAGAGTTCATTTTTATAATTAAAGGAGTACAACTACGCCGTGTGGCGACACCCAAGTTTCCCGGATAAAGGACGCGGACAAAGCATTACCAGTTGGATCACGGAATGTCCGGTTTGTAAATTCACTTGCTATAATGCTTAACTTGTTCCCTCGGATAACCATTCTTAACCAATCCCACAGAATTCCGCAGCACCACGTGGTGTCCTATGATTTTTCTATGTCAAGGAAAACCTACAAAAAGCACTATTGATGCGCGAATGCGTGACGAATAATAGCCTCGAGGCGAAATAGGTGGTCTGTTGTCGACTGCTCTTCCCTGAAACCACATTGATGCCGGTCTAGGAACTTATTCGATTTGAGAAAGTGCAAGAGATGGCGATTAATCAAATTTTGAGTCAGCTTACATAAACAGCTGGTCAGTGCTGTTGGGCGGTAAGTTGCTACCAAGGATAGCTATTTGTCCTGCTTTAAAATTAGGACAACGATAGGTTCCTTCCATCTAGCTGAAGGTATCCGGCGGCGACAATTTTGTTAAAATGCAAGAGGAGCGCCATTTGCGTGTCAGTGTGCAAGTACTTCAGCATGTCGTATATGATCCTGTCACCTCCCGGCGCGGAGCATTTGCTTGCGCTCAAGGTAGCTTTCAGTTTGGCGATGTCGAAGGACCGGTTGTATGGTTCGCTTTGTCTGCCTCTGCTGTCAAGTGCCTTGTGTTCTATTTTTGTAGTTGCAGAATGATCTGGGTTAATGCGCGGAACTAGACACACGTTGGAAATATTCCCCAAGTGCATCAGCTTAGTCTTCTAGGCAGTTCTCTTCGTCATTTACCAGGGGTAACGAACAGCTTCGCTGCCCCTTAAGACTTCGTAACTTGTTCCACACTGTTGACTCTTGGGTATACGAATTAATGCCTGAAAGGAATCTCTCCCAGCTTGCACTTCTAGCTTGCCGTCGCCTCCGCCGCCCTTGTGATTTAATGTGTTTGAACTGGGTCAGGGGTTCAGCTGTTGGCAATCGACGGAGTATGTGCCATGCTTTATTTTGTTTTCTGCGTGCCTGCTTGCAGTCATTATTCCATCAAGCCACTCGTGTTTTGAAGGCCCTGCCAGTTGTTTGCGGATTGCATTTTTCGGCTGCGTCAATGATAAAGGTGCTTAAACACATTACTGCGTCGTCTATACTAAATTCGCTAATAAAAATACCGTGATAAAAAGTAGATTCTTTAAAAAGTTTTAGTCAGCGGAGGCTAGTTTCCACCTAGGGACAACTGGAGGTGAGCCAAGTTGGGTTACTAACTTTAGAGTCATAGAAAAGTGGTCACTTCCGAATGAGTTTAGTTACATTTCATTCTAAGTAGGAAAAAAGGAAACCAGAACCAATAGACAAGTCTATTGATGAATATGAATTACGATGAAGATTGCAATACGTTGGTTCCTTCTTATTGAAGAGGCACGCACCGGAGTCTACAAGTAAATTTTCACTGAGTCAACCTCTCACGTCGCATAGTGAGTCTTGCCACATCGTGTTGTGGGCGTTAAAATCTGCCAGGACTATGTAAGGTTTGGGAAGCTGATGAACCAGGCTATAATATTGTTTTTTCGAGAGTTTTTTCGAGAGGATGATTCGGGGGTATAAAAATAGAATACGCAGTGACCAACTTATAAAAAACGATGGCCCGAACTGACACTTCCTCAAGGGTCGTCTGAAGGGCAACGTGTCGGCAGGCTACGACGGACCTGTCAGCAACGATTGCTACACCGCTAGAGCCATTAACCTCGTCACGGTCTCTTC
The DNA here is from genome assembly GCF_023375885.2 of Dermacentor andersoni. Classification (NCBI taxonomy): domain Eukaryota; kingdom Metazoa; phylum Arthropoda; class Arachnida; order Ixodida; family Ixodidae; genus Dermacentor; species Dermacentor andersoni. The sequence goes on along the minus strand of NC_092815.1, from coordinate 114,144,262 downwards.
GGAAGATGATGTAATTACGAAGGAAGTTAGTGTTTGTAGGTTTCAGGTATTTCTCTTGAACACAAAGCAACTTTGGATTATGTTTGTTTAGGAGATCTCTAATATCGTCACCGTTATGAAAAAGTCATCGGACATTCCAGTGTAGTATTTGTGTATCTATTATGAGAAAAATCTCTTTTTATGTTTGTTTAAGAGCCAGAGTTGAGCTCACGGACACTTTCCAGGCGCCGTGACGCTAGGTTTGGCTTTTTTGAAGCAACCGCGATAGTCTCACCGCTTCTTAGGAGCCGGTAGTGCCGTCTGAATGATTGTTGTGTCCACCGGCTCTTGCGGGGTGCTGTACACGCTCTCTTGCGAGCGCTGCGTTTGACGTGAAGGCTTCGTCTCAGGAGACAAGAACTGTTGGGCCACCAGTCCGGAGGTCGATAGGCCCTCCTGCTGTGGCGGCGCAGCAGTGTTAGCTGCAGCCGCCAAGGGGACGGATGGCGCCACTGGCTGCTCACTGCGTGTGGGCCGGACATTCGCCGGATGCCGTTGTGTTGCTGCCCCCTGGCGCACCACTACGGCAAAGCTGTGCCCGGGCAGGTATAATACCCGCCTGCGTGCCTCCTTGAAAGCAATATTTTCGTTTACTTTAATCGTTACTATTTGCTTTTCTTTTTCCCAAGAAAGGGCACGACCGCGAATGTGCAGCATGAATCCTATCAGAGTTTACACAGTGAAGAGAGTTCTCGCAAGATTCAGAGGTGTCTTCATGACCAATGCATTTCGCACAAGTTTGGCGGGCTCAGCAGCTCTATGAACTGTGACCGAAACGATGGAATTTGAAACATCGGAAGGGATTTGGCACGTATGGCGTAACAGGAAGCTTGATGTAGCCGGCCTCAATGGACTAAAGCGGGACACTTGAGCCGAATGTAGGTGTCAGATTCATGGTTTGGAATTCCTTGCTTTCCCGCCTCATCGTTGATGACGTTGAAGACGATCGGCTCACTAAAGCCGTCCAGGAGTTCAGCTTCTGTCAACTCCAACAGATTATCATCTGAGACAACGCCATGGGGGTATTCATAGCATAGTGCGGGGTTACTGTTACTTGGGCATCCCCAAATGAAACTTGACTGGGTCGTTTTTCATGTTGTTGCTAGTTGCGGAGCTTAAAGAGGAGATCAGCGCTTGGCATCCTGAATGCTTTGTAACCTGTACAAAAAACTTCAGTACGAGACTTTATGCAAGGCATGGTGAGATTGTTAGCACTGCTTTGTCTGGTTTTTCAGAGTGAATTACATTGAAACCGGGGAAAGATTCTTATTGACGACCCAAAAACTCGAAGACTTCATCGGTGCGTACCCTTTTCAGGGAGCGGTAAGGTAGTGGGATTGAATACCCAGCCATAAGTAAGTGTGTTTTTCGGCAGTAATGCCAGCCACCCACCGTGTATCCCCAGAAGGGGACGCTGCTGAACCTGTGAAACAGGTACTGCCAACGCTAGCTGTACTTTACCACCATAACCAAATATGACATAAGCTAGGTTGGCTACTCACGCAGAGTTAACCCTCGCAGTCTAGAAAATCTGAAGTAATGCAGAAGAAAGGAGATTACAGGAAAGATTAACAGTGCGAGAGAAAGATGAAGATAGGAGAGGAAGAAAGGGCAACTACCAACTTCCCCCGTCTGGGTTAGTTCATGCGCGCCGGCTGAATGAAGCCGACGCCAAAGGCGTACGTTGCTTCCGCATTGGGGCGGGAAAGGACCGAACCCTTCAGAATCGACTCAAACCCCATTATCCCCTTTTACCCGGACATGGCTAAGCCACGCACGGTTAAGCTCGGGAGGGTCCAACCCTCGTGTACTAGCTTACGTGCTAGTGCAATTCACCAATCGCCTGCTTACGCAGGCGCTCTTGCGGGTTTAAAGAATTATTGAAGAATACGATACAGAAGAGAAAGGCAACGTTTAATATTCTAGCACCAGAACGAGTGTTAAATATTGGCAGTGAGTCTCTTGAATCTGTAGAACAGTCTGTTTATGTAAGCCATTATTCGTAGAAGGCCATGATCATGAGAAGCTAATTTACAGAAGAGTAAAGCTGGTTTTCGGCTCATACGTCAAGCATTACAAACTATTGAGCAGATGCTTACTGTAATCCTTCAAATGAAATGTGTAGAATCATAGCACTTGCGGGCACGCCGGCCGTTGCGCGCGCCGCGGGACGGCACGCGGAACGGCCGGCGCCATGGAAGACGACGAAGCGCGTACGGTTCACGCTCTTCTACTGGCCCGCCACTAAAGAGAAGCGTACATTTTGTAAGACTCGTCTTCAATCTACGTTACAATATATATATATATATATATATATATATATATATATATATATACATATATATATATACTGAAAATCAATGCCAATGTTCTTCTAAGCACAGCTAATGCTTTCGCCAAGTATTCCAACTTCGTCTGTTCATAAAAATCTCGATCACTTCCTTATCGTGTTACTTCGTTCACATCGTCTGTGCTACAAATAATTAATAAGTTCAGTGTTTGACGGAGCCCTGTCTGGTCGGGATGCAACATGGTTTAAAGGTAGACAAAAACCCGGGGAACGACGTCTTCTTTTATTTTAAATTTCATTTTCGTCGGCGTTTTTGTCTACCTTAAAACCATACAAATAATTAAGTAAAGATTGTGATCACCTTGCAGTTAGACGCCTTCCTAAAGCCATTGGGACGACTATGAGCTCAGGTTCAGACTGCTATTTAAAGAGACTAGCATTATTTGGTTCTTTCGGCCGTTTTCGTGGAAAGTTGGTGGTACGATGACAGGCAGATTTGGGCTATAGAAGGCGACGAAACGCGCCTAAGAAAAGGGCATGGGCTATTGCGCAACCTATTTACCTTGTGCCAGACCATATTATGTGTTTTAGTTCGCTGTAACCGAGTTTCAAAAAGGGATGGGGGCGGAAGTGGTTGGGGGAAGACTGTCACACTTGAGTCCTCGCTTCATTTAGTGGCGAGGAAGGGCTAATTGGAGGGGTGTCGCACTGTCTCTCGTTAGCTCGCTTGCTCGTTCGTCGTGGGAACGGGAGAAAGGGCGCGTGCTTTCTGGGGGATGGGGGAGTGTGGCATGGAGGAACCGGAGGGAGAAGGACGGCAGGCTGTCGTATGCACGTTCGTTGCGCATCTCGCTGGCTGCCGTGCGGTGGCCAGCTAATCGTGGACGACGTGGTGGACAGGAATTCATATCGTATTCTTACCCACTCAGTATACACTGCAGACGTTCTGGCCGACACATCAAGGAGCAATAAGTCGGCGCGTTTACTCTACACAGTACCCCGAAGGAACTCAGTGAAGGTCAGAGAAGGTACTCAGCGAAATGGTGCGTGCTTTCAGGCATACGAGTCGCGAGGATTGGCGGCATGGAGGAGGGAAGGGGTTGGTCTGGTCACTGTAAGAGAATAGCCGGAACGACAAGTCCGATAAGATTACACCCAAGCCAGGCTGCATGCACAGCTCCGGCAATCCAAAAGGCAGCCACGCGCTGTCTTCCTTTCGCAGCAAGTTCAACTACAGCAGAAACCGCTGTTTTACATCTGGCAGCACACCTACTGAACATCGATCATCCTTTGCGACTACTTTCAGTGCTGTGTGGCTCACGTACTGCCTTGCTGGCCCTCGAGCAACCAGGAAAGGCCGCCTTCAACACAGCATTCCTTGACATAGAACTACACACCCTCCACGCCAGCGGTGTCGACATCCCCCTCTAATGCTTTCCCTCTCATCTAGGAATATGAGAAATGGAAAAGTAGGTGCATTGGCCAGGCGGCCTCACAAGTTCTCAGCGGCAGTCAGCGATGCAGTAGTTGCCTCTGAATCATCGAAGCATACGCTTCAATGGCTACTGGTAAGCTGGCACAATGACTCCAGGGTTGATGCAGGTAAACCCGCACTGCTGCTCCCGGAAAGAGGTCTGGAAAAAGTGGACACTCCTTCTAAATATGCGAGTCGGCTGCTGCAAGACCACTGCTCAGAAGCACGAACTGGGCATCGCCTCCTCCCTTGCTTGCACACACTGCGGTACAGATAAAAACTTGGAGCACCTCCTCTGTCGCTGCCCCGCATGCATGCAACCCAAGGGAGAAAACTAAATGCTACTCTCGGCCAACGGTGCCTTCTTACGTCTACCATCGCGGACCTAATTTGTACCATCCAATGGCAAAGGCATGTCTTCAGCGCCCACCTTGACTTCTTGGAGGACGCCTCACTCTCCAGAAGACTCTAGGAGTCTGTAGCCACCCACTGCTAGTCGTGCTATTGGGCGCCCTCTTTCGGCCTTCGTTCTTCTATTCTCTTTCTTCCTACTTTTCTCTCTCCACAGACACTGCGCCATGGTACTATTATTTCTGTGCAAGTACGTGCCCTTCTTCACCTAAAGTCATGTTAAAACTTACGATTACAAACTGCAACTTTAACATTTTAGCTCGGTATCTAGAGGCATTTACTTATGCTTTGTACGCACAATCCTTTGAGCACAGTGATAACAATTGTGGAAGCATACTTGTTTTCAATATCCTTTCACATGTAAGGTGGCTGTTCAATATGCAAACAAACTGTTTGCGAACCAAAGTTGTAATCTTCACAAGACTAACTTTCGCAGTTTTTTATGCTCGTTTATGCATGACCATGCGAATTTGTTTGCGCGAAGACAAGCTAATGCGACAAGCGAAGACCTAAAGAACATGTTAATGCCACCGGCAGCTTTACTTCCTCTCAGGTGCGGCACAACAAAATCATATAGAAACTCCCCTGAAGTTGCCTAAGTATGTGTAAGCATAGCCCCAAATTTAAGTTGGCCCACCCACAAACTTGAATTGGCCGACCCCTACTGTAGGCTTCCCCATGCATTTTCTATGGAGTCCTGTGGGTACCAATAACTCTGATCATATGGGTAAGCTGGGCAGAAGTAGTCTCTCCCAAGCCACGCCGATCACACAACATCTGGAATACCAGAGAGCCATTGAGAAAAATAGACAGCACGAACAACGTCTAACCAACTGCGAGCACATGTAAAATCGAAACTTTAATGCAACGAGTGGCCATTCTTGAAGCGGCACACGCTGCGACCCGTGAGCGATTGCCACAATCTCAATTACCACAGCTAAGCACTCTCACCGGTCATCCACCGCTGCAAACACAACTGCCATACTCCTCCCAAACAAGACCACCAAAGCAACCTCAGGCCCACTCACCCTCTGAGAGCAACCTGGTAACCCAGGACGCATTGCAACAAGCACTGCAACAAACACAACAAATAACACAGTAAATACAGAAACAATTTCAACCGTTTTTTGCGGAATTCCAAGAATTAAAGAAATACGTTAACAAAACCCTAACCAAGGAAACCAAGCGTAAACGGAAAAGGAGTAAAATATGCTCTCAGGCAGTGGACGGTAGCATGCTAACTTCCGACACAGACAGCACAATACCGTCTAAGTCCAATCATGGCTCGTAAAACTCAAATGGAAAGCGAAAACATCACGATATGGTCCTGGAACTGTAGGTACATTAAAAGAAAGAACGCATCCCTCTCGCTCTACCTACAGGCGGCGCTAGTGCTCCAGGACATTATCTGCCTGCAAGAGGCGGGACAGGAACCAAACCCAATCATGACGTATAAAATACGGCGCCAGCCCAGCTACCGTAGGGTGGCCACGCTCGTCCACGAAGATTTGGCAACAACCCTGACCGCGGTGGGAAAATCCCACATCTCATCATCACGATATGGCCTGTCAAGGAGGGAAGACCTAAACAAGCCGTATGCAACGTATACAGTTCCTCCCCCCCCCCCCCCGCGCGACAAATATGCTGACTTCGCGTCATTGTTCCAGCACCTACAAGGAATGCTGGAACACCGCGATCGGCAAATTATAATCGAAGATTTCAATGTGAAAGCACAACACGTGGGGTTAATCAAAATCACACACCAAGGGCACCAAGTTCCCAGAAGTCATAGAGCGCCACGAATACACACTAATTACTGTACCAGGTACGCCTACTCGAATAGGAAACAGCGCCAGCAGGGACACGACCCCTGATCTCATCATCACCAACGATACCGTGGGAACAAGCGGGAGGGTCCGAGACGACTCGCTGGGTAGTGATCGCTACATTATCAAAATCACCAGCGCCTCGGCCAAACTACGCCGCCCCTAGGGAAGGCCAGAATTACAAATTGGCCTAAATTTAGGGAGAGGCAACCGTCCGACTTGGACACAAGTCCGCCCTTCGCGAAACATCAAGGCCGCTTAACCACGATCAAGGAGTGGGTCCAACGCATCAAATATATGACGCCAACACTAAAGTGTACCAAACACACACCGGCAATCGACAACCATCTAATACACTTATGGGAAGCATGCAGAAGCGTCACAAAAAGATGGCGTAAACAGAAGTTAAATCGCAAACTTAGACTTAGGATTTCAAACGTCATAAACAGGCCAGCAATTATGTCCTGAAGGTTCCCAAGGAAAATTGGCGCGCGTTCTGTGATTCGCTTAAAGGCATGCTAAGCACCAAAAAGACGTGGAACATACTCTGCAGCATCATCGATCCTTCAAGTACCAAAACAGAAACAAACACAACCCTACAAAAACTCGTTGGCGAATATCCGCGAATCTAGGGTGAACTCGTACAGGAACTCCAGCAAACATACACGGGAATCCGGACCAGGCATCCGAAACTATACCCTCAATATACGTGATCTCAAAACGAAACACTTCACGCACCCATCACGTATGCGGAGGAATATGCGGCAGCACAGAGCTTCAAGAAAAACACGGCACCGGGCCCCGACGGGATCACCAACGCCATCTTAAGAAACCTAAGCGATCCAAACCTCCGAGCCTTTACACAGCAGCTGAATGAAGAAATATGGACATCGGGCGGAACATTAACCGAGGAATGGACTACCGCTCACATAGTCTTTATACCCAAACCGGGAAAACCACGCAAGCTCGATCAATTACGACTGATCTCACTCACGTCTTGCCTGGGCAAACATTTTGAACGAATTGTACTCACTTGAATAGAAGGACATGGAGGAACATGAACTTCACCCCAATTGCATGTACGGATTCCGGAAAGGCATGTCGGCACAGGATGTCTCCCTCCTCCTCAAGGAAGAAGTCCTCAACCCACAACCGGGCAGCAACAACAACATACTCCTAGCCCACTACGTGGAAAAAGCCTTCGACAATATAGCACACGAACCCATAGATGGCCTCGCCACCATACGATGCGGAGAGCGAGTATATCAGCATACCGTGGTTTTTCTCAGTAACCACAAAGCCCGCATCGGCATAGCAGGTATACAATCAGACATATATGATCTACCACAGAAGGGTTCTCCGCAATGATCAATAATATATCTTTTCCTCTTCAACATCGGACTTAGAAAATTTTCATTACAACTGGAAAACATCCCAAATCTCGGATGTGCCTTCTATACCGACGATACCGACAGAGCAAACACATTACTCATATCTATCGGACACATCGAGTCATACCTAACCACAGCAGGAATGAGATGTGCCCCACACAAGTCCGAATACCTTCAAATCCGGCCCAAGCAAGCTAAGAAACAGGGAACTCCACCAGTACATGTCGAGATTGCCGGCCAACCAATTAAGCGCGTCACGGCAACACACTTACTAGGTATGCACGTCTAGGCGAACAACGGCATAAACGTAGCTTCAGAGAGATGAAATCACGTCGTAAGAATCATCGCATCACTCATCGCCAGAGTAGCGCGCAGCAAGGATGGTTTCACAGAGCACGAATTTTTCAGACTGGTACAAGCACTCGTCATCAGCCGTGTCACGTACGGATTCCCGTATAAAGTCAAGCGCAAAAGCGAAACCGAGCGCATGGACAGTGCTATAAGAACGGCATACAAAACGGCCTTACAGCTACCGTCAAGCACAAGCACAAAGAAATTACTAGTGCGAGGGGTACACAACACCTTTGAGAAGCTAGAAAGTGCCCTGCTCATAGCGCAGAGGGAGCGCCTCAACAAGGCACAACAGGGAAGGCACCTTCTTCAACGACTAGGGTACCCACTGACACCCGAGTACTGCAAAGAAGAAGCACAGCTCCTGCCTAACCACATTAGAGAGAACATTGTAGTACCCTATCCCCAAGAATATGCACCCCACCGACAATCAAGAGATGAGAGCAGCGCGTGCCCGCATGTTGCACAAACGTTGTTTCAGAGGCTCAGATACATACTACACGGACGCCAGCCCGTATCCCGCGTCCCCACGTCGTGGGCCCAAATACACAATCGCCGCCGTCAATCAGGGAATCTGGTAGCCTCTGCCTCCTCCCGCGCCCACATGTAGCGCAGCAGCAGAAGCAGCAGCGATCGCTCTCGCACTTCACGACTCCGAGAGCAAGAAAAGGTCCGCCCGCGTCCTTACGGACTCACAAGCGGCGTGTAGTTTATACATGAATGGAACACTCCCTATACAAGCCATTCGAATCCCGGGCCGCTCACTAGAATAGACCCATGGTATCGTCTGGTGCCCCGGGCACGAAGGCCTGCGGGGCAACGAAGAGGCGGACGGCGTAGCTCGAGGTCTCACTAGCTGAACGGCAGACCACACCGTTCTTCAGCCCCCGATAGACCGACGAGCGACGCATGAGTTATTAATCCCAATCAACAAATACTACAGGACCAACGTCTCGAAAGAACACAATACGCTACCCCACACAAAGCTCTCAATAAACTCCAGGCAAGGGACCGGCGCCACCTGCAAACGAACACATAACCACACTTGTCTCGTCTACACGCAATCTCGCCAGACATATATACGTCCCGGACATGTCCCTCGTGTAGCAGCCACACAGGGACACTCGCGCACATAACACACGAATGCACCGACCGTCCGGGCGACGCAATTTCCCCACGAGTCACAGCACAAACACTCACTACGTGGTCTTGGGAGGCGAGACTCTCTGAACTGGACCTGGGAAGCCAACTGGTGACCCTCGACCTGGCCCTGCGAGCCGCGATCGCCAGTGGAGCTCTGTCAGAGGGAACGACCCAGGAATAAACTGCGCAACGATTTCTGCAATAGTAAAGTTCAATCCTCCTCCTCCTCCTCCTTATCAATTGTAAAGCTACCAATCGTTTACATTTAAACTTTAATAACGAGTAAATGTCTTCGTACGTTGCACATTTTTGCGCAGATACAAGGCATTCAAATTTTCCTATGACGGACAGATTTTGCCAGGAAGAACTCTTACGAATTAGAGTGCATTCAAACATTTTTTTTTGTGTCTTAACTAATGCTTGACTGTTCCTTTCTTCTTCAGCTGCAGGCATGGCGAGCAGAAGATGCAAGTCAGAATATTGTAATAACGCCCAGCCGTTTTCGTTAATGTGCTTGTTTCAGATTTTGTTTTCAACAGACGACACAGTCAATACTGGATTTATTGCAAAGCAGACAATACAGAAACTTTTATAACAGTGGCTCAGAAACAAACTCTTTGCTGATCCGAGTACGTATAACACATCTGAGGAAACATATGCCCTTGTTCCCTGTATAGTTCCTTTCGCAAAGGTTCTTGAACAAACCGAAGGATTTCGAACGCTTGCTATATTTGCAATGGTGCTTACCGCTGACAAACAGCGGTAAGCTAGGCGCGGCAACCCCACTGTGTGTGTTTCGGTTTTCGTTGCCCCAAGGAGTGAGCAGTTCGCCTGCGGCACTCATGGCAAGCGGTACGCGTCACATTGTGCTCAACGCAAAAGATTTCTTGGTGCTTCAAGTGCTTAGTTCTGGAAATGCACGCGATGCGGTGTGTTCATTTGCTGTGTACCCGTTTAAACAGTTTCTATCTGCGTTGTCACAGATGTTTCCGAAGAAGCAAGTACACTGTTCATCCTACGCAAGCCTGTCCAAGGGTGTGGTCTGAATTTTTTTTAACTTTCATTTTGAGCATTAAGATAAGCGATTTTTTGCGTTAGGTGTTCCTGGAACCGTAATCCTGATGCCTCCCAGCGGCTTAAGTTATTTAGAGGAACACTGAATCTCGGCTGTTCATGTTCAGCATACACGCAGAACGACGACGTGATGGGATGCAAATGAAAGTGCTATCACACATTACGTAAATTCGCAGTCGGTATCTGACTATTTTAAGGAACGTCATATATCAAGCACTCAATCGATTCCCGCGGGGTGGGAGAGGGAGGCTGTTCGTTCAGCATGTCTTCACAGCAATATTTCTTCAGAAGTTATTGAAAAGTTGTTGGTCGATGACAATAGCTTTTAGTTGCCTGTAGATAAAGAAACATACAGAAGTAAATTTTCCCAACACGATGAGACATGTGTCTGCTGCAGCAGAAGTCCAGAAACTAATTAGCACATCGCAATGATTTGGCAATGTATTCATCTAGCAAGATCCGTAGGAAACGTGAACCTTTGAGTAGCGCTGATATTCAAAGCAGATGGAAACATTGCCTAGCCAGGCAGTCGAAATAAACAACATCGTATAGAGTATTGGCGGCAAAAAAGCGGAGAAGAAATTAATAGAAGCGGAGTTTTTGGAGGTACAGGCAACTGTACAATATGGTGCTATAAGTTTTAATGAAGAAAGGAAAGAATTAAGGAGCGATAGGCAAAATGCAAGGCCGCGATAGATGTAGTAAAAACTCATTAGCTCAAGCAGACTATTGGCGGTAATCCTGTTTCAAAGGAAATGGCATTAACGTCATGATCATGATTATGTTGTACGCAAAGCTAAGGCAACATATGCAACTTCTTCATGTACAAGTGCACTCGGAGTAAGCTTGGAGTAAGGAAACTTTCAGAAACAATGCACATAACGTGAGATCCCATTACATACATGTCATGCCTAGAGATCCATGGCGCGTTCGGTTATCTCGCCCTCCACTCCCTCTCCCATTGTGTTAATATGTCTTATACTTTATAGAACAAAGATGAACCGAAGGAGAACTAGTATAGTATCGGCACAAGCCCCTAGACCAAGGATAGATGCGTTTCTCGGAGGTGGATATGAAAACAGGCATGGGAGGGACCTAGCGTGAATTGTACATATATGCGTGATGTCAGTAAAGCAATGCGTACGTGTACTATAATATAGTCGTAATTGGGGGTTTTATATATTGCATGAGTCATTAGGATGTTTTTCTTTTCCGGCCTACAGTTTAGTCAATTCGGTTTGCTTACATCGGCAGTAAATATGAAATCGATAAAGACATGTTCCTGCAGCTGAAACAATACCGATTTATTTTATTTATTGTTGATATTGTTGAACTTGATGATTGGGGTGGTAGGGTGTAATAACGACATCGCATTATAAGTAGTTTAAGTACAGGAAGCCATTTTCAGAGATATCATAAATATGGAGCTTTTATTAGGGTGCTGCTTTCATCTGTAAACCCCCATTTACTGATCGTTGTAAGCACGTTATATCACCTGCGACGATGCCAGTTATGTGAGTATTCAACTATCAATGAAGGTGGCATACGCCTAGAGGCGTAAGTTACATAGATCTAGCCATGTTGAACCAAAATCTAGAAAAACTGCATACGTAAGCCATCTACCAACAGCTGAAAATCAAATGCAAACTAGCGCTGTCATGCCCTCAGGAAAGGTGCCTTTACCCTCATGGAAGGTGCCTTTAACCGAGCATTCGAAACGCTCATCCAAAACGAATGACTAAAGGTGCGATTCATTAACTATAAACTTTCCTCTCAGTTTTATCGAGAGAAAAATACAGCCTGAAAGGTCAAAAGCTAAAGGTGCAAAAATATCAAAAGAGAAAAAAAATTTACGCAGATCCCTGTTTCAGAACGAAAGGACACACAACGTTTCTCCCTCTCTCACACACACACGGATACACATACACACGCGCACGTTCCATATATATACAAGCTTATTCGGTGGCAAAAATGTGCATGTGCCATTTATCCTAATATTTGCCGGCAACATAGCTGACCTTGGAAAAACCCTATAATAGCGACAAGTGCACACGTTTCTGAAGAGTTAGCCGTTGACCACGGTCCCAACAACTTAAAACTCATTCGTCTGAGACCAAGCTTCCATACATTTCCTGAACCTTTGTAACGGGGCTCCTCCCCAACAGTAGGCTATCGAATATTGGTTGAGTTGAAGTAGAACCAAGGCATGCATAAATAGTGTTGTGAGGCGAAAAACGAAAAAAAAGGAAGCTTCAGGAAGATTGTTAACGCGGCCATTAGCTTCCAGGGCTGCAACGTCCTTCGATGCGAAGAATGCCACAATAGTACCAGCTTTTTTCCATGTCGTGCACCACCATAAATCTCGCGCACGCATAACGGCCTTTTATAATTAAGAAAGTCTTGCGTGTAGCCTACGGTCAGAAATAAATCCGCAATATATTTCCCTGGACGGAAAGCGTGCTGGTGCGGCTGCATGTACACCTTGTGAACACGAGTATAGACATCGTCAACCGCTTTTCCAACTACCGTGTATAAACTCAGGGACGCCTACTTGCTACACAGTCGCCTGTGAATCGAATTAGTGCAAGGCCACGAACCAGGGATGCGCTTCGCATCAGTGAAGCTGAGTTTAATTAAACGACGGCGCGCAGTACACGATCGCCTAGGAGCCCTCAGCGTCTAATATATTCGAGGCACGTAGACGGTTTACTTGAGTGACACAACCATGTACACCCGTGAGTACACTCCTGTACAACTTTTTTTTCATCCCTACAGAACTCCCCATCTCAACATGTTCTATTCTTCATCGCTGCAAGTTGGCTGTTCCAGCGCATGTCGTGCCGTTGTGCTAGCATGCAGGACACGCCCGTTTAGAACGAGCGAGGGAAGCATCTGATAGAAACTGCCGATCGCTGCTACACGAGTCATAAATGCTCGATGACACGTCGTGCACGACAGGAGGTTCGTGCTCATGCACTATTTAAGCACCTTCTAGTGCTCCCACATGCGTCTGTGGCTCGCAGATGTTTAGATACTATAGTATGTAATCCGGGCTGTAGCTGGCAATCACATATGCTTACGTCTGCCGCACGAAGACGGTGGCGTTGATCGGGAAACATATTCATGCAAGGGGGCTGATTTTGCAACATTATGAAATAAAGCACGCCTATTGAGTTGGTACGTGAAGAAAGTTGATGGGAGGTGGGCCCAATTTTTTTCCCACAAGGTACCCCTATACTCGAAGGACCAGTGAGATCATGTACTGTCAGACTGATGTTAAGTATAGGTGCTTAAAAGCTTGTACTGCGCACAGTATTAATGACCCAACAAGATTGTTTTACATTCATAGCCTCAAAAAAATATAGTGTTCGTCTTTATAGCGCCTCAGCAATGTCACCGTGTACAGCTGTAGACGAGAACTAGATTATAAGAACATTAGGCTGCTTATTCCTGTTTGCTGCTGCGAATTTTCAATGCAACATTCATCGCCAGCCAGTTGGTCTTTTAGGCCCTTGTACAGCCCGACTAGGTGGCAATGTGATATTGCTCGAAACGGATATACTAAGCTCAGCTTCCCTTAGGAGACTAACGGCCATACTAAGTGTGCTATTTTCATCCAAGCTAAGTACTGTTTGTCTTTTGTATGCTATACCAGGGTCCAATGAGATTGCTTCTAATCCGGTTAAACTGCCGACATAGCAGTATATAGTGCGCTGGGGTAAGTGTCGAGAATAGCACTTACTAGCGACGTGCAATGCTCTGAAGTTTGCAGTGGTGTTTACGCGAAGCGATGAAATGTTCTCGGTCTTACCATGAAGGGACTAACGCAAAATCTTGCTACTTTGAATAATTTCTCAGTATCTCCTCGCAGTGAGACCCATTTCGCACAACGCTTCCGTAGCTCTAAAAGCCCCACAAACGCGCGCGCACACACACACACACACACACACACACACACACACACACACACACACACACATGCAAATTATATAAACATTGCAGGTTTAAGTACTGCTCCGCCACAGCTATAAGCCCAAGATGACTGTAAAAAATATTTATTATTAGAGTTTTATTACGAAGTAGATTAGTAGTTGCGTGCACTACACGAGCATTCTAAAGATAGTCGGCCAGCGATATGCCTTCTTTATACTCGATAATTAATCCTATAACCTTCCCGGCGAACTTCTGGGCCCTGACTTTCATTGGCCGTGGGTAACCAGAGTGTCGAGTGTCGCCACTGCAGAGATCACTGTGCAGTTTCAGGATCATATATATGTAGCCGCGCTTCTACCACAGTGGTCAAATGGTCTAGGTAGTTGTTGCGAGAACGGTCGAAACGGTCCCAAATGAGCTCTCACGCGTCCACCTGATTGCGCTTTTCATCGGTATTCTAGCACATGGACACCCATTTGGCTGATGGCTTCTGCGTTGCCCACTGGTCATTACTGACGAATGTGAGTCCTTCCCTCCGTATGTTCAGTGCCCTGCAAATAAATTAGGCTAACATTCATCGATGTCCGAGTACCCTCCCCCCCCCCCCCCCCCCCCTGTGGTGTAAATATTAAATCACACGGGCTGCAACAGCCGAACCTTTCCCGAATCTTGCTGCGTCTTTGGTTTCGTGCACACTCCATTTAATACGGGCATGTCGCTGCTAAATAGTTGAGTAAGACGGAAACTTGTCGCACAGCGTTTTGTTTATATTTTGGCAAGGCTTCTCAACAATTCTCTATAGGGAGAAAAGAAATTATCTCCATCAAAGCATGGCGTTCAAAGGAGAAAATTATGTTTGCCTCGAACATCACTGGAACAGCTACATAAAAAATGTATAAAACTGCATTCTCACATTTAAAGACTCAATTAGTAATCAATTAGTTTATGCACAATACTATTTCTTTCAAGTAAGTCGTGCTAAGAACTTTCCATCCCCCCTGTAGACGGTTAGGAGAATCGTCATTTTGAAGATTACATTATATTCTTGGAAATGAACTTGCTATTTCACTGTGCGACACTAATTTGCGTTTGGAAAATGGCAGAAGCAGGTGGTCCAGGACCGTTAGTGTCGGCGTTAGGCCATTTTGACAGACACCAAAGAGAAAGAAAGGCATAGAGGTCAGCCACAGGTACGTTGACTTTGTTACCCTATGGAAGAGAATGAGGCATGAAATAGCGAAAGAAAGAAGAAAAGAAGAAGTAGCACTGAAGTAGTTCATTCATCTGTAGACGCACATTGAAACTTCAGTATTTTATTGAAGTCTGTTTATTTTTTTCAGACGCAGCGGTAATGCAGGAATCGCTTTCTGGGTTTGCGACGGTGTCACCACGGTTTAAGTATATATTACTCACTGAGAATGATCTTGAATTTAGATGAGGTTCAGGTAGTCGCAGCGAGGATAGCTGTAAAGCTGTCCTGGAACCCACAACTGTCGCAGAAAACTGTGCCATTTTCACACGGATGTGTAATACTTATACATATACATACATATGTGTAAGTTCAACTCTCCCACAAGGACAGAATAATGTTTCAAAGCAGCGTTATTGGCGTATTCTAAGCTGCAGCTTCAGGGAAGGACCAGTGAGTGAGTGAGTGAGTGAGTGAGTGAGTGAGAAAGGAAATAGCAAGCATGCATAGGAACGTCAGTGAATGAAAGGCACGCAGCGAGTGATCACGAAAGTCAGGGACTGAAAACAAGAAGGTTGAGCTGTTTGAGCTTTTGAGGGAATAACGCGTCTGCACACGAACTTGTTTCTGAAATAGCAAGAATTTGCGCATTACGTGTTTGCGGAATTCGCATATTGTTGTTTGAATACCTCTCTTTTAGTGTGTGGGAGAGAAATGATGTGCTCCAGGATAAGAAATAATCCACATTTGACCAATTAAATATTTCTTTTATTTTTGCACAGCTCTCAGCGTTGCATCGGAAGTGATGTTAGCGATAAACTAAGCAAAGCAATATAGGTGTCCCATGACAGATTAAAATCAACTAAGCGTACAAACAACTCATGCGCACGCAATGCCTCGGCCAAAGTGAAGCAGGCCGGGAGAAAGCGCTGTTCGACGCCATGTCGAGTGCGACCACCCATATTCCTTGAAGGGCCACCGACATAAGCGAGTTGGTCCCCACTGCTGGCAGTCACTTCTAGTCAGCTCATATTTACTGGTTTTGGCGCAAAACAAAAGGAGACGTCGCGTTACGATGGACTGGCTTCCCCCTTGGTAGCTCGTACTGGCGGAGAGGAAGAGAGAGAGATTTGGAAGGCCGAATACTAGCACAATTTCTGTTTCTTTTTCGCATATTTTTAAAGGGGGGGTGAAGGCGGTGACGTGCCTTCACGTGTTCGTTATTGCACCCCCTGGCTACACCACTGAACTTACCTGACGCGTTTCGCTGGTAGCATTATAATATGATGTAGAACGTCGACATTTATCGTGACGAAGATTCCGCCAGAATTTTTCATTGTTAAAGAAAGGCTTGCAGCATCTGGTAATGGGAACTTTATGTCCCTGGTCTCTCGTACCTTATGGTGGAAAAAGCAGCGCCTTCCTGAACGCTGGAGAAGCAGCTGCACATTAAGTAATGCAATATAACAAATGTAATATTGTCGTCTGAGATATATGCGGAATTACGCTTGGCGAGTGAAAGGAACATTCGGCAATGAAAGTTTTTCCTAACAACATGAGTTAGAATGAGATATGCTTATTAGCAGGCCGTAGTGATGGGGGGGTCGAAGGACCGATACGTAGGTTGCGTGGTAACTTCAGGGGAAAAGTTAAGGAGCGCTATGTCCTGCTCGGTTTGTAACCTGGACATTCAGGAAGAGGGCGGACTTACTGATATGCAGAGCGCGTTATAGGCGGAACCGGTCTCTCGGCTTTAGCGGGAACACATGCTGGTTATTATCGCCGAAGAACATCGTGCAGAATTCTTGTTAAAAATGATGATGATTTTTCTGGTCAAAGGCTCACTGAACGATATATGATTTCTGAGCACGAGTTACCTGTGAAATGAAAACACGTTAGCCGGAATGCCACAACTAGCAACGAAGCAAGAAACACAATGCCTGATTGGTGCATAAGTGACAGGAACTCTAAGAGCACGCAGTACGTGTTCTTGCCGACGCAATGCAACGCACTACACGCAATATCATACATGTTTCGTGCGTGGTTTCAACGTGACAAATAAAGTTTGACGAATGTCTGGTGATTGGACAGTCCTTGCCGGATACATTAATGTGCGGCAAGATCAGAGAGGCCCAGGGTATTCAGGCAAGTTTACGTGAATGCTAACCCGTTGGTTTCTTATGACTGCGAGAAGAGGACTTAAGACCGATCTGTCAGGTGCGCAGGAAGGCAGTAATCAAGGCCAAATATAATGGCGCCATTTAATAAATGCTCATAGTACGTATGCTGTTATCAACCACTACTAAAATGATAACCCGATTGATAGTGCTCATGTCCACTTCAAAGAAAAAAGCAATGCTAATGCTGTTGCAGTAGATACAACGTCTTTTATTTACCGCTTATCTTGATTCAATACGAAAATGAAATGCGTATCGCGAACGATAGATGCACGATGCCTTCGGCGTAGTTCGGGCAGTATTTTTTTTTTTTACATGGGCAGTACAATTCGAAGTAATATAACTGTAAAGGCATGCAGGCATATCAGCTCACGACTGGCGATGTAGCAAGGGGGATTACGCTCGACATCACCCACCAATGTGTTCGGTTTTGTCGTGTTTCATTGTCTGACAAAAACAAATGACCGCATCTTGTTGCGATGAAGGCATTGTTCCAACAGCTTGGCGATCTCTTTATCAATCACCTATTCAAAGTTTTTCTCGCCTTAGATCAAAGATAATCGCCCTCAGTGAGATTAGAACAACTGGGGAGTCTTATACACTAAATAACGGACATGTCCTCTGCTATCGAGGTGTCCTAGAGAAGGAGCAATACGGGGTAGGATTCCTAATCTATAAGGACATAGCGGGCAACACTGACAAATTCTACAGCATTCATGAGAGGGTAGCTGTTGTCGTAATGAAATCTAATAAGAGGTATAGATTAAAGGTACTACAAACTTACGCTCCAGCATCCACTCACGATGACGCTGAAGTAGATCAGTTTTATGAAGCTGTGGAATTAAAGGGCCCCTGAAACGGTTCAGACAAATTTTGTAGACGCGTAGGGTACAGCTAAAGTTAATCATTCGCATCACAATTTGTATGAAACGTCTCATATTAAGAGAGCTACGGACGATTACAAGTTACCCTCCTCCACAGTCATGCATTTTCCCCTCAACTCGTTCGCCGAGTGATCGGGGCTAAGCTCCGCCTTCACCGGCTCTGCGTCATGATGGCACGCCGTGTCGTCGACTTCCGGTTCTCTAGGAGCGAGCGCGAAGACTCTCCAAACTCTCCGCCAGCTTGCTTGGCAGTCGACCCCAAGCGAGAGCTATCAAAGCAGCGTGCGTTGCGACCATTCGGTCGAAGCGCCGAAGATGTCTGGTATTCCGGTAACCACAGGCAAGCAGGGCGTTTCGGCAGATGGCTGGATGCGTAAACTGAAACTGATGAAGGAACTTTAGCGTAGAGGTACGTGAGCGGCCTGATCGGTCTGCACGGTCCAGCCACTTGTTGGCGCAGACTCTTAACCAGCCAAATAAAGCGCTCTAACCAAGTGTAACACATTTTCAACATTTACAAAAACAACGTTTTGATAATTACACTCATGCGAAAAGTTTACACCAGCAGCAAAGAAGAATACATTTTGTTACTGCTACTGTGTCTTTCGGGGCAACATCCAGGGGTCACGAGTTCAAATCACCTGTTCTCTTCCTTTCTTTCCTCTTTTTTTTTCTTTTTTTTAATGTCTTCTCTTTTATTTTATCACTGTACGGGAACCCTCCTTAAATATATATATATATATATATATATATATATATATATCCTCAATTATGTATGGCCACACATGTGCAGGTCATAAATACCAGGTTCTCTAGCCGAGTACCATCCATGCGGTATAACCAAGCTCAGATTGGTCCACCTTGACTGATCAAATAAGGCACCACTGTAGGTCAAATGAGGCCTACAAACTCCTGCGGGACCCGCCGTGGTTGCTCAGTGGCTATGGTGTTAGACTGCTGAGCACGAGGTCGCGGAATCGAATCCCGGCCACGGCGGCCGCATTTCAATGGGGGCGAAATGCGAAAACACCTGTGTACTTAGATTTAGGTGCACGTTAAAGAACCCCAGGTGGTCAGAATTTCCGGAGTCCTCCACTACGGCGTGCCTCATAATCAAAAAGTGGTTTTGTCACGTAAAACCCCATAATTTAATCTTTAATTTAACTCCTGCGGGGACGGTAGAGTATCCGCCTCCCGTGCAAGAGGACAGTGGTTCAAATCACAGTGCCGCGCAATTTTCCACCGGAAAGTACCAAAAAAACCGTGTGTTGAGAAAATTGCACAAACAGGCCTGGAGTACGGCCTGATCCCGGTGACCAGAACCGGTAACGCACTCTCTCACGAGAGCAGGATTGGCCACCCTGGTGCAGTACTTGGCCACAACCTCCTACAAGAATACAACAATCAAACCCCAGCCCTCAGTCTCCAGCAGCCGCGAAGTAACTGACCACGGCGGCGGTCAGATCTGTGACGCAGCAGAGGGTGCTAACGCTAAGAATACCTGGCTCCGGACAGGCCGCCACTGGAATCTGAACCTGGCAACATTTAAGGTTAGAACGTTATCTAGTGAGGCGAGTCTAGCAGTGTTATTGGAGGAATTAGAGGCTAGTAAATGGGATATAATAGGGCTCAGTGAGGTTAGGAGGACAAAAGAAGCATATACAGTGCGAAAAAGCGGGCACGTACTGTGCTACCGGGGCTTAGCGGAGAGACGAGAACTAGGAGTCGGATTCCTAATTAATAAGGCAATAGCTGGTAACATACAGGAATACGATAGCATTAACGAGAGGGTGGCAGGTCTTGTCGTGAAACTTAATAATAGGTAAAAATTGAAGGAAGTACAAGTCTACGCCCCTACATCCAGTCATATGACCAGGAAGTCGAAAGCTTTTATGAAGACGTTGAATCGGCGATGGGTAAAGTAAAGAAAAAAACACTATTCTGATAGGCGACTTCAATGCCAGGGTAGGCAAGAAGCGGGCTGGAGACATGTCAGTGGGGCAATATGGCATAGGCTCTAGGAATAGCAGAGGAGAATTATTAGTAGAGTTTGCAGAACAGAATAATATGCGGATAATGAATACCTTTTTCCGCAAGCGGGTTAGCCGAAAATGGACGTGGAGGAGCCCGAATGGTGAGACTAGAAATGAAATCGACTTGATACTCTGCGCGAACCCTGGCATCATACAAGATGTAGACGTGCTCGGCAAGGTGCGCTGCAGTGACCATAGGATGGTAAGAACTCGAATTAGCCTTGACTTGAGGAGGGAACGGAAGAAACTGGTACATAAGAAGCCAATCAATGAGTTAGCGGAAAGAGGGAAACTAGAGGAATTCCGCATCAAGCTAGAGAACAGGTATTCGGCTTTAACTCAGGAAGAGTACCTTAGTGTTGAAGCAATGAACGACCATCTTATGGGCATCATTAAGGAGCGCACAATAGAAGTCGGTGGTAACGCCATTAGACAGGAAACCAGTAAGCTATCGCAGGAGGCAAAAGATCTGATCAAGAAACGCCAATGTATGAAAGCCTCTAACCCTACAGCTAGAATAGAACTGGCAGAACTTTCCAAGTTAACAAACGTAAGACAGCGGACATTAGGAACTATAATATGGATAGAATTAAACAGGCTCTCAGGAACGGAGGAAGCCTAAAAGCAGTGAAGAAGAAACTAGGAATAGGCAAGAATCAGATGTGTGCGTTAAGAGACAAAGCCGGCAATATCGTTACTAATATGGATGAGATAGTTCAAGTGGCTGAGGAGTTCTATAGAGATTTATACAGTACCAGTGGCATCCACGAAAATAGTGGAAGAGAGAATAGCCTAGAGGAATTCGAAATCCCACAGGTAACGCCAGAAGAAGCAAAGAAAGCCTTAGGAGCTATGCAAAGGGGGAAGGCAGCTGGGGAGGATCAGGTAACAGCACATTTGTTGAAGGATGGTGGGAACACTGTCCTAGAAAGAGTGGCCGCCCTATATACACAATGCCTCATGACCTCGAACATACCGGAATCTTGGAAGAACGCTAACATAATCCGAATCCATAAGAAAGGGGACGCCAAAGACTTGAAAAATTATAGACCGATCAGCTTACTGTCCGTTGCCTACAAAGTATTTACTAAGGTAATCGCAAATAGAATCAGGAATACCTTAGACTTCTGTCAACGAAAGGACCAGGCAGGATTCTGTAAAGGCTACTCAACAATAGACCCTATTCACACTATCAATCAAGTGATAGAGAAATGTGCAGAATATAACCAACTCTTATATATAGCTTTCATTGATTACGAGAAAGCGTTTGATTCTGTCGAAACCTCAGCAGTCATGGAGGCATTACGGAATCAGGGTGTAGATGAGTCATATGTAAAGATACTGGAAGATATCTATAGCGGTTCCACAGCCACCGTAGTCCTCCACAAAAAAAGCAACAAAATCCCAATAAAGAAAGGCGTCAGACAGGGAGATACGATCTCTCCAATGCTATTCACTGCATGTTTACAGGAGGTATTCAGAGACCTGGAGTGGGAAGAATTGGGGATAAAAGTTGATGGAGAATACCTTAGCAACTTGCTATTCGCTGATGATATTGCCTTGCTTAGTAACTCAGGAGACCAATTGCAATGCATGCTCACTGACCTAGAGAGGCAAAGCAGAAGGGTGGGTCTGAAAATTAATCTACAGAAAACTAAAGTAATGTTTAACAGTCTCGGAAGAGAACAGCAGTTTACGATAGCTAGCGAGGCACTGGAAGTGGTAAGGGAATACAGCTACTTAGGGCAGGTAGTGACCACGGATCCGGATCATGAGACAAATAACCAGAAGAATAAGAATGGGCTGGGGTGCGTTTGGCAGGCATTCTCAGATCATGAACAGCAGGTTGCCATTATCCCTCAAGAAAAAAGTGTACAACAGCTGTGTCTTACCAGTACTCACGTACGGGGCAGAAACCTGGTAGCTTACGAAAAGGGTTCTACTTAAATTGAGGACGACGCAACGAGCTATGGAAAGAAGAATTATAGGTGAAACGTTAAGGGATAAGAAAAGCGCAGATTGGGTGAGGGAACAAACGCGGGTAAATGACATCTTAGTTGAAATGAAGAAAAAGAAATGGGCATGGGCCGGACATATAATGAGGAGGGAAGATAACCGATGGTCATTAAGGGTTACGGACTGGATTCCAAGGGAAGGGAAGCATAGCAGGGGGCGGCAGAAAGTTAGGTGGGCGGATGACATTAAGACGTTTGCAGGGACAACATGGCCACAATTAGTACATGACCGGGGTAGTTGGAGAAGTATGGGAGAGGCCTTTGCCCTGCAGTGGGCGTGATGATGATGATGATGATTGTGTATAGTTGAGCTATGTGCCACCAGGTGGCTGCACCGTGTAGCCCATTCACATTTGCGCTTCTGCTAAACGACAGTCAAGCGGCCAGGCCTTGTCCCCTTGCGCTTGTGTTGGCCCCAACACCGGACTCGGGAAATGCTATTGCGTTAGCAATCTTGCGGTGTAAAGTGACGGCTGCAAACGCGCAAATCCTGGTGCCGATCGGATAGCGGCAGTCTGATGCACTGCAGTCAGTTCGCTCGTGTGCTGCCTTGCAGAGGGACGCGATGTCGCAGCTTGATATTTTACCTGTCGCTACGTTTGCAGTACACAACGCAACAAAGTCGAATCATGGTGCTCGCGAAAAGACTGAGACTGACCGGCGGAGCTCTCGTCAAAGACGGAGCACATTGTAACACAAGCAGACGACACTTGCTGTGTGCCGGAAGTGCTTAAGTGTACTGAAAGATTGTTCTCGTGCATTCTCCTTATGCTACTTTCTTTTCATAAAAACAAATTAACTAACACTTGTTTAACTAACTAACATTTGTTTACCATAAAGTTGGAAAAATTATCGATCACGTGCCCGGGTCAGCCAATCGGATAGCTCGCCCCACTGACGTCGTATGGGTGATTTACGTCATGTGGGTAGGGGCGGCTTAAATGTACGCCGAGCAGTGTGCTGTGATCGGCAGCGATGTGCATTTTTAAAGCTTTATAATAAATCACACGCTTTATGCAGAGCACTTAGATGCATTCATTAATGATCAGAAAGACCTACTCTAACGACTCAGTACGTTTGTAGAAAATCGTCAAAATCGTTTCAGGGTCCCTTTAACGATGAGAAAAATGCGAACTCAGTATACTGTAGCAATGTGCGACGTCAATGCAAAATTGGGGGATAAGCAGGCTGGTAAACAAGCAACTGGCAACTACGGCGTTGATTGTAAGAACGCTAGAGGAAGGATGCTGGTAGAATTCGCAAAAAGGAATAAGCTCCGAATAATGAAGACCTCTTTCAGGAAGCGCAGAAACAGAATGTGGACCTGGAAAAGCCCTAATGGTGAAACAAGAAATGAAATTGATTTGATACTTTCTGCTGATCCCAGCATAGTGCAGGATGTAGAAGTGTTAGGTAGGGTAAAGAGCAGTGATCATAGGTAACTGAGGGCTAGGATTCACCTCAATTTGAAGAGAGAAAGAGCGAAATTGGTCAAGAAGAATCAGATAATTCTAGAGCCAGTAAGGGTAAAAGCAGGCAAATTCGCACTGGTATTTGCAATGAAATATGCAGCCTTAGAACAGAGAGATGAAGATGACGTAGAGGTAATTAATGGAACCACAACTAGGCTGGCTTCAGAGGAAGCAATTGAAGTGAGAGGCAAGACACCAATGCAACCAGTAGGCAAACTCTCCTCAGTGATTTCGGACCTAATAAAGAAATGACAAAGAATGAAAGTGTCGAATTCAAGAGATAAGATAAAATTTGCAGAACTGTCAAAACTGATCAACAAGTCAAAAATAGGTGATATCCGAAACTACAACGTAAGGAAGACTGAAGAAACTAAAATATGGACGCAGCCTGAAATCAGTCAGAAGGAAGATTGGCATATGACAACGAATATGCATGCACTGAAAGATAAGTAAGGTGATATTGTCAGCAATCTAGAAGATAGAGTGAAAGAAGTAGAATTCTATGATTCTATAATAATTCTATAGTGACCTGTACAGTATCCAGAGGAGTCTGGATACCTCCATTGGAAAGATTATTCAACAGGAGACAGAAACTCCTCCTATAACTAGCGATGAGGTCAGAAGGGCCTTGGAAGATATGAAACGAGGAAGAGCAGCTGGAGAAGATGGAATTACAGTCGATTTAATCAAAAGTCGAGGAGACATAATGCTTGGAAAACTGACGGCTCTATATACGAAGTGTCTATCGACTGAGAGGGTCCCACAAAACTGGAATAATGCAAACAATATGCTAATCCACAAGAAGGTAGAGGGTAAAGAATTAAAAAATTATAGGCGCGTTAGCTTACTCCGAGTATTATATAAAATATTTACCAAAATAATCTCCGATGGAATAAGGGAAACACTGGACTTTAGTCAACCAAGGGAACAGGCTCGCTTCAGGAAGGGATACTCTACAGTGAATCCCATCCATGTCATTAATCAGGTCATTGAAAAATCCGCGCAGGGTAATAAGCCTCTCTATATGGCATTCATAGATTACGAAAAGGCATTTGACTCACTACAGATACGAGCAGTCATAGAGGCATTACGTAATCAAGAAGTACAGACTGCTCATGTAAATACCTTGAAAATATCTACAGAGATTCCATAGCTACCTTAATTCTACACAAGAAAATCAGACAGAGACCTATAAAGAAAGGGGCCAGACAGGGAGACACAATATATCCAATGCTATTCATTGCGTGCTTGGAAGAAGTATTCAAGCTATTAAACTGGGAAGGCTTAGGGGTAACGATCGACGGCGAATATCTCAGCAACCTTCGGTTTGCCGATGACATTGTTTTATTCAGCAACAATGCAGGTGAATTACAAAAGACTGCATTAACAGAGAGACTGTGAGAGCGGGGTTGAAGTTTAATATGCAGAAGACAAAGTTAAGGATGAATAGCGGGGCAAGAGAACAAGATCGCCAGTCAGCCTCTAAAATGTGTGAAGGAGTACGTTTACCGAGGTCAATTAATCACAGGGAGCCCTGATCATGAGAAGCTCCTGAATGGAAGCTTACCCTTATCGTTGAAAACGAAGGGTACTGATTGTAAAATCAGTACATTTTACCAATGCTGACATATGGGGCAGAGACTTGGAGACTGACAAAGAAGCTTGAGACCAAGTTAAGGACCACGCAAAGATCGATGGAACGAAAAATGCTAGGCATAACGTTTAGAGGCAGACAGAGAGCTGTTTGGATCAGAGAGCAACCGGGTATAGCCGATATTCTAATTGACATTAAGAGAAAAAAAATGGAGCTGGGCAGCAGGTCATGTAATGCGCCGGTTAGATGACCGTTCGACAATTAGGGTTACAGAATGGGTACCAAGAGAAGGGGAACACAGTCAAGGACGGCAGAAGATAGGGTGGAGCGAAGAAATTAGGAAATTGCCGGCGCTACTGTGAACCGGTTGGCGCAGGACAGGGATAATTGGAGATCGCAAGGAGAGGCCTTCTTCCCGCAGTGGACATAAAATAGGCTGCTGCTGCTGATGATGATGATTCAAGATGACACTAAGCAACCGGCCACCCAGGAAATCAAGCCCTCTGAACCAATCACGGCAGCTTAGCGGCTACTGCTCTGGTCGAGGACGCGCGTCCGATTTTGGAGAAGGTGAAATGCCAAGAGGCTCGTGTACTTAAATTTCAGTGCATGTTAGAGGTCACAGTTATTCCGCAGTCCCCACCATGGCGTACCTTATAATCAGATTGTGATTTTGGCACTTCAAGACCCATAATTTAGGTTTACCACTTTTACCGTGATGCGATGAGCTGCATGAGGCAATGACAGCGCTAACCTCTTCGAAGGCTGAGAACAATGGCGCACAACAACGGCTCAAGAAAATACGTCTCGCTGTTTGTTCTGTGTATTTCTTAGACAAACCCAAGTGGTGCGCGTGAGGCAAAGTTTAACATCGACTCACTGCTCTCCTATTGCAGAAAACTGCAATAGAAAACAAATTGCAGCGACATCCAGAGGCGCTCAAGCACCCTTTCCGGGAAGCTTTCTCACATGATTAATGCGTTGCCATTTGGTAAAAAAAAGCACGAGTATGCCGTGTTATTGGAGAAGTAGTCTCCACTAACCTAATTTTCGAGCGGTGTAGTTAATATCAGCGGAACGTACTTACACGTTCGCTGTCAACATCACCACCAGTTATCGCGAATCAATGCAAACAGCATCGAAAGCTTTGCTTACACCGATTCTTACAGTGCGTAGGATCTGCACGATTTTTTTTTTTGCATGCAAGCACACACGCACACAAAAAGAGAGAAAGGGCCGCAGGGCATAAATGCAAGGACGCGGGCTTCTCTGTCACGAGTTGCTGTCATGCAATCAGCATTTACGCATAAAGAACCTCCGCAAGCCGGCGTCAAATCCTTGTCGCGATATCCTACATATAGAAAATGTAGTCCCTTGGTGACATGTCAACAAGGTTCAGAGAGACCCAGACGCGCTTGTGATTATGGAAATTTCAGCACACGCATCATCGACTTCATCTCAAAGGCCGCCGTCTTCTGCCAATGGCAATTCTCTCTTCAGCACAAACTACACCTTGCGAATTTAGCTTTCATGCATCGCGCAAATGCCAAGCTAGAAGTCTCTCTTGGGTAACGATCAATGAGCAAATGTGGCGGCCTCCGCGATATTTCCCAACTCGAATGATACCTCTCTTCGATGTGGACCAGTGTCAGTGCAATCAGGCATGTATTACACGCTGTTCTGGCTATCAGCATCTGGAACTGAGCAAGTTCAGCCACTGTGACATGGCACATCATTTTTTCTCTGTAGGCAATGTCAGGATAAAATCTAGGCCTCTTGTATGTCACACCGCGGATTCTGCAGTGTTGTTGACTAAATACGCGAGAACTCGATTTCTATTTGCCATTCGTGCACTCATTTCTATGAACTGAGCGAAATGACCACTCAAATCTGTGCTTCTAAATGGTCGCGTCCACTTGCTCATGTGCCGCAGGGTTTCGCTGAACAACGCAGCATGCAGCTTTAACGATCTTCTTGAATGCAATAGAATTTTATCGACCGTGACAGAAAACCTCTGGACGTTTTCAGAACTCTCTGCGGCGCGGCCGTTTCGTGATATTATATACAGGACGCGTGAAATATCCATAGGCGACGCGTTTAGCTACTGTAGCAGCATTGTGACGGTGTAATGATTTATCCAGGATAGTTCCCGACAGTCACTGTTTTCTCCCAACACATGCAACGGCGCCTTTCACAAATGTTCGATGTTAAACATTTTCCAAAGCGGCCCAACGTCACTATACCCACATAGCGAACTCTGCTTCGTGGAGTGAGCCGCACGATTTGGTTATCACATTTTAAGGCAGTGTTGCGCGCACATCTTAAATTCAGTACTTATTTGTGTTTGTCTCGCCAGTAAACAATACCGAATAACAATACTTTTGTCTCCTGTCTGTAGTTCTTCTTTATATCATTGCTGTGGCTATGATTGTGTCTCGTGTGTGTTATGCAGTGTTTAATAATATTTAAATTTCGATGTTCTGTACCTTCGACACATGTTGACCTTGAATAGCCATGTTACCATACTCATGGTTCATTGTTCCACCAACAACCGTTGGTTGTACATCTAATTGTTGTAGTTCTTTTTTGCTGGTACTGTTGCGCGTCTATGTTACTTCGCTCTGTAGTGTGAACCTCCCCCCCTCTCTCTTCTGAGGCTAAATAAAAATAAAAATACGTATGCTAATTGTCAGCTGAAAACAGCAGCGTGGAGCACATTGCAAAACTGCTATCCGAAATTAGCTACTGCACTGCGCTTTACGCAATTATGCTCTCGTCGGGGACAAGGCACTGAACTCACCGTCTTCAGATCTCAGACAATTCTTCGTTTCATGAACGAAAGTTATCAAACCGCGAGAAAAAATAAAATATTGCAAAATGCTGCTTACAGCGCTTGCGTCCCGCTAGACAGCTAGCCGTCAAATTTTGTCCGCTTCGCAGGCACCATTGTCGTCGTTCGAGAGCTGCTCACCCCCTTCACTCTGAAAAGCAGGGGCTCCGGCCCACGGGGAACTCGCGGTTTTGTTGGCACGTAGACGTGGATCGATGTGTGTTCGGTTTGAGCGGCGCCATCGACCGTGCCTAGATAACGTCGCACACGTACGTGCCCGAAGAGCGACGTCTGGAGGTGCTTGCGCTCGCTTTTCGAGAAGCTTCCTCACATGATTAATGCGTTGCCATTAGGTAGAAAAAGTGCAAGTACGCCTAGTTATTGGAGAAGTAGTCTGCACTAACGTAATTTAGCAGCGCTATAGTTAATATCGGCGGAACGAATACTATTGCACTCCAGTTTTGTCTATGCGACCAGTTCGTCAGCACACTGGCCGGAAAGAAGTCTACGCCAAATATCTGTAGCAGGAAAAATCTCCGATCGCTGTGCGGTCTATATCAAGTCAACGAGCAACGGTCGCAGTGCAGGTGCAAACTGAGAGAGTAGGATATAGGCAAACTGACCCAAAGCACACAAAATATTTAAAAGAATGTAGTGCAAAGATCAGCACTGTGCGCTATTGTACGCATACAGTGCACTACAAGCCCAACACAGGAAGATGGTGCGAGAAAGGAGCCAACGTTCATATTTTAATGCGGGAGCACTGCTCCACTTGTAGTAAACAAACAAGTAACAACCTGCACCAAATTGCAGGAAAGGTGCACATTTCTTCTTCATTCTTAGTTGACACACATCCCCAGTGTGGCAAGGCCATATATTGGAAGGAAAACTCACAAAGAGTCTGCCTTCCTGTGCGCCACATCCGACGGTATGGTCACATGCGCACTACAATGGTCTTTGTGCAATGGGCTGCGGAAAGGAATATATATATTCAAAAGATCCATTCTCCAAAGGCACAGTGTAACATTAAATGATTGGCCTCTACCCAAGGTACAATATTCCAGTGGTTTCAGCCCAGATTCCCTTTTGATTTAAATGGACAAAATTTTCTGATACGAGACCCGTTGGGTAGTTGAGATAAGCAAACGCAGCTGGGTTTATTATTATTTTATTGTTGTTGTTGCCAGTACACACAGGAAGCGGTTTTGCCTATCATGATATGCCTTTCTTGAAGAACTTATTTTTTTCTGCAATGTCTGGATATGCTCACAATGAAAGAGATCCCAGAGAAGATTGGGGTATTCCAAAGCTGGTACAATAAGTTTTATACGCCACTCTTTTAACGTCAGTCCAAGTAATTTCTGAATTTCATTGAAAGATCCTGAGTGTCCTGCAGTTACACCAATATCAGCTAATGAAAATTATTGAAGTTACTTAGCCCTTTCCCATTTAAAATGAGGTGTCGACAGTCACCTCGTCTGCTTGAGCTGTAATCAAGTTATACTACAGCTATTACAGTGCACCATTTTGTTTGTCCGTACATTATAAACCTCAACCTTTGTAATTGAAAAGCTACCTGTGCCTTTATAGAACCCGGCGTCATGCCTTTCCTGCTTTTTTTTATTACATAATAATAATAATCTTTATTCAGTATAGTTAAAACAGTATACAAAACGGTAGCGCCGAAGCCACAAGAGGGCTTGTGCGGCGACAACCGGCAGCCGCGGCAACCTACGCGCCACACCAGAACTCCATCAGAAGCTGGTTGTGCATTTGGCACAACCATCACACATTATCAAAGATGCACTGATAACATCAGTACGTATTAAAGGTTCTCTAACGCTTGAACAGCAACTCTCAGTGTTTTGCGGGTGGACAAAGAAAATACATCGTCCGGTAGTTCATTGAAGATGGCAGGAACATAATAGCGTCTTGTTGCTTTACCATGGTGAGTGCGCACTCTCGGTTAAAGATAACAAGAAACATGTCTCAACGGTACCGGTTTCGTATTTATGTGCCTGTATGCACTGCTCCAAAAATATTTAAGTACTACGATTTGTTTAAAAAGATTCTCAAAAGAAGGCAAACCGGCTGTTCTAAAGACACTGCTGGGCAAATTCTCCTGTGGCATGTAGAGGACGCTTGTAGCGGTGTTTCAAAATCCTATTAACTCGACATTTCCATGTGAAAGAGCAGTTAAAAAAACAACACATACCGTATCTTAAAACACTATACCCCAGAGCCTGGGCGATTAGTTTTCTGATAGAAAAAGGCATCATCGTTTTTAAATTAAACAACAAACATGCAACACTTCTAAGTTTCTTACAAATG
Organism: Dermacentor andersoni; assembly: GCF_023375885.2. Lineage (NCBI taxonomy): Eukaryota > Metazoa > Arthropoda > Arachnida > Ixodida > Ixodidae > Dermacentor > Dermacentor andersoni. The sequence continues at coordinate 114,113,805 of NC_092815.1, read as the reverse complement.
TGGGTCAAATGAGTATTCCACGTCAGATCACTGTCTATGTGCACACCAAGATACTTAACCGACTGGACGCTAGCTATAGGTTGACAAGAGCACAAAGACCAATATGAAGGGTGTAAATATATGGAAGCGACGCTTGGTACATCTTTGTGCGGGTTACGAAAACAGACAAGTCTGGATTTGGTGCTTTTATTTGTATTAAGTTTCAGGCAAACCAATCGCTAACTTTAATAGCGTCCTCTTGAAGGTTAGCCAGGGCACATGAAAACTCAGGGTTGCTTGACACTAGTAGAGTGTCATCGGCATAAAGGAATACGGTGGATGCTTTCACGTGGTCACATATATCATTCACATATAAGTTGAACAACAAAGGAGATAAGATAGACCCTTGAGGGACACCGCACACCAGACTTACCGCGTCACTGCAGATAGGCCCTAACATGACTACTTGTGAGCGATTGTGAAGATAGTTTGTAATTAGTGACAAAAAAGGACCCCTAAATCCATATGAATACAGTTTAGAGATTAAAATTTGATGATTTACTGTGTTGAAAGCTTTTTTTACGTCCAAAAAAAGCCCAAATGCCACCTGATTGTTTTCCAGGCTTTGGTGCAGTAAATCAGAGATTTTCTAATAGCACCTGTGTTCCAGACCCACTAACAAATCCGTACGGATTCACACTCACTAGGTCATGTTTAGCAACAAATGCATTCATCACAGAAAGTACGTGTTTTTCTAAGATCTGGGATATGCAGGAAAGAACAGAAATAGGGCGGTAGTTGGCAATATCATTCTTTTTCCCACTTTTGTACAGAGGAACAACGCGAGCACTCTTCAGTGAATCTGGCCATGTACCAGTTGCAATTATGCCGTTTAAAATAAATAGCAGAACATGTTTCAGAGTTGTAATGTTTCTTATCAGATCAGCTATGAAAATGTTGTCAAGTCCGGCGGATTTATTACGTTTCAGACTAGACAAAATGCTGAAAAGATCAGATTCTGTCATAAGAGGAAGGAAGGCTGATGGCGATACAGTGTTTTTAATCTTTGTCGAGCTCAAAGTTTGGACTGCGACCCGTTGCTCAGCCGAAAATACGTTATTGAACTCATTAGCCAAAATCGGAGACACTACTCCGAAATTATGCTCCACTGCTTCTTGGACGCACAAGCGTGTGTTACCACGTAACTGGTTTATCAGAGACCAAGTGTTCCTTACGTCGCGACGAGCGTTGTGAAACTGCTGTGCAAAGAACTTCCTCTTTGATAAGAAGATAAACACAGTTACCTTATTTCTGAGGCAACAATATTCTGCTCGAAGTTTGTCATTTTTTGGCGCCCTGCGGCATCAAGACCAGAAAGTGTCCTTTTCTTTGATAGCAGCCAGGATTTCCGCAGTCAGCCACTGGCAGTCAATTTTACGTTTCTTCACAACCAAAGTTTTTTTGCACGCTTTCTTTATTTCGCCTAATATCCTGACCAAGCTATCGTACGCAGTGTCGTTAGTGTTATGATGAGTAAATGAATCCCAATCATATTCAGTGACATGATTATCGAACTTTTTTTGGTCTAGAATGGTCACAACACACCTGGTAGAGTTAGCGTGCTGCATAGAGTCGTTTTCATAAGGCGACACGCACTGTAATAGTGATCTGCCAGTTTCTGTATTATTACAGCTCCGGACACTGAAGAAATGTTCGACGCACGGACGTTAGCGTGGTCAATGCAAGTAGTTGTAATGAGATTATTAAGAAATTCTTCTCTAGTAGGATCGGCGACATGTGGTTCAATGCCAAATTCTGCGAGTACTGTTAAGTAACTTTCAGTGTCATGGCGATCACCCTTCATCAAATCGATATTGATGTCCCCTATCATGCACACGTTTTTAGCAACAAAGTTGGTTTTCAGTATAGTTTGTAATTCTTCAATAAATCCCAGCACATTTTGACTAGGAGGTCGGTACATAGCAAGAAGATAAAATGAAATACCACGACAGGATACTTCAAAGGCCATGACCTCCGCTGTGCCGAAGGAAACGGTAACCTCGGAGATCATCAATGATTCCTTGAATTATACCGCAATGCCACCACCCCTGCTGTTGTTGCATGTAATGAAATAGGCATGGTAACCGGTAAGCCTAAATACATCGGTTAGAGTGTCTGTAATGTTAATTTCCGTTAATACAAACACGTCAACAAAGTCACTGAGAGCACAGGCCGTAACCGCAAATTGATCGCAGTGTTTCCTGATGCTCCGAATATTAATGTGAAGAATCTGTTAATATTAATGTCAGGAATCTGTTTTCGGCCAACGCCCTGAGTCGAGCCCTTGCCTGCAGCCATTTGTCTCGCAAGTCTGGTGACGTGAATCTAGCCAATACCACCGGTATTTTTCCTGGCCTCCTGATAAGCTGTGAACAGCACATACCTGTTCCGCCGTATGGTCATGCAAATTAAGCTTCACAGCCAGGTCCGACAAGACTGCCGGCAAGTCCTCATTTGCCGTGACCGCTAATCCGCTTATTTCCAGGTTAGCTCTGCGAGTATACTGTTCACTGTCATTTAGTTGCGATTGTAAGTGACTGATCTGTTTTGCCTGCTCAGATACAGTTTCCTCAAGGCAAACCACTTTCTGATCAAGTCTCATCGTTGCTTGCGAGTTGCTATTGCACTGTTCAAGAAGCTTGTCGTATTGTGACGACATGAACGTGACTGATGCTTTTAACTCAACAGTTGTGGTCTGCAGGGACTGACAAGTGAGCGTCAGCTTATCAACGTGTATTGGTATCAGTGCAAGACTGTCAATTACGTCTTTTAGACCAAGGATAGCTGTCAGCTTGTCTTCGAGGGAAGATAACCTTGCCAATATGCCTGAAGAGCTGTCCTGCGACAGCTTCCCAGAAGCGACAGTGGCTCTAGAGTCTCCGCGACAAGTACGACAACGCCATTTGTCACATTTCGCAGACCCCATTGACGTGTATGTCGACTCAGCAATACCAGAACAGTGCTGCCCAAAATGATAAGACAAACTGCATTCCGCACAAGTAATGCTACACTCATCTTCGAAAATCGCATTGCATAAACCACACTCTGCACTGCTATCAGTCTTAGTACCGGATCAAACACTGTACGAGAAAACGCTTTGCAGTCAGCGGCGGAAAAAAATCTATATATATGTATATATATATGCAGCTCACCTGCCAACAAACAGAGTAACATTTAGAGCACTGCAACAGATTGCCGCTGACTGCAGGGTTGAAGTGGCTCGCGTAGCCTTTTGTAGCTGCTGCAGGCTCCAGTAGCGCCTTCCGGTGGGAACTTTCTTGTCCTTTGCTCGCGTGGTTCCCCTGGTATGAAGCGGTGAACAGCAACGGCCTGATGATAGTGCAATCTTGGTGACGGTAATAACTTGAATACGGTTGTCGTTCCGTCCCTCACTTCAAGACGCACGGGTGGTCATCCGATGAATGCTGCCAACAAACAGAGTAACATTCAGAGCACTGCAACAGATTGCCGCTGACTGCAGGGTTGAAGTGGCTCGCGTAGCCTTTTGTAGCTGCTGCAGGCTCCAGTAGCGCCTTCCGGTGGGAACTTTCTTGTCCTTTGCTCACGTGGTTCCCCTGGTATGAAGCGGTGAACAGCAACGGCCTGATGATAGTGCAATCTTGGTGACGGTGATAACTTGAATACGGTTGTCGCTCCGTCCCTCACTTCAAGACGCACGGGTGGTCATCCGATGAATGCTGCCAACAAACACAGTAACATTCAGAGCACTACAACAGATTGCCGCTGACTGCCATCAATGCTACAAACGCTTATTGCCTATCTCGACTACTGGCCAATTAACGCTCCCATCAGCTTTGAATCTCAGCGCTTCTGGAAGGTAGAAATTTCCTACCAATCCTACAGAGCGTAGATTTTAGCATTAGATTACTATGTACTGCGTCATCTCCGGATAGTTAAAACAGCAGACACACGCCTCATCTGGTTGTAATATTTGCTCCTGCCCATTTTAGTCTTCATGCAACGAGTTCTGACTGGAAATGACGAAACACTGCCTTTTGTGGCATTGTGTAAGCTTTCCTAATGAACCACTGTGCGTCTAATTAAGGTTAAAAAAATTTAATTATGGGGTTTAACGTGCCAAAAGCACTTGCTGATTATGAGGCACGCCGTAGTGGAGGACTCCGGAAATTTCGACCACCTGGGGTTCTTTAACGTGCACCTAAATCTAAGTACACGGGTGTTTTCGCATTTCGCCCCCATCGAAATGCGGCCGCCGTGGCCGGGATCCCGCGACCTCGTGCTCAGCAGCCCAACACCATAGCCACTGAGCAATCACGGCGGGTCTAATTAAGGTATTGTAACCTAGCACCATTCGTCGACAAAATAAAACCTAGATATGCCGCGTGCAGCATGTTTATGATGCCTTGTGAACTTTGCAAGCGGTTATATTTTATTTTGGGAGTTTTTCATTCAAAGTGCGCATTTGTACATTTATTGATGTTGAAAGATTATGTTTTGATGCTTGAATGCTTATGCAACAGCTTTCAGTAGTTCCTAACATTAGCAGCACAGAAGAGTTGGTAAAATAATCTGTTTTCTAGGCCATACATATTCCGATGTCCTTGTTGGAAAGTTCTGCATTAGCCGAGTATTATACTTTGTAGCAGCTCAATATAATGCTCACTGAATCAAAAGAGCGAGTGGACTTTCAGCTATAGCATTGCTTCCTGGCTCTACGTGAGCTTTCCCTGAATGACATTAGCTTACCTAAATCTTATGTATTCGTGACGTATCATGGTTCGCATAATCCATCCTTCCAGTTTTCCTGAACACGCTGTCACGGATTATGACGACATACGCTTAGGAAAGCGGGATATCAGTATCAGCCCACTCCGTTGCATCCTAGCCCGCGTATTGCCGACGACAGGGCACTAAATTTCTGCGAGGGCTCAATACTTGACTTGATTGCTGTTGACACATAAATTTATTGAACCGAGTGACAAGGAAAAAAGGGCACGCTAACCTACGGTATCGAGACATAAAGATTACGTTCATTTTAATGCGTCTGATCTCGGATAAATGAAACTGTGATTCTACGGAATGCTAGAAACGGTGCACAACGCACCTCGGCCGCATTTTTCTATACGAACTAAAGAGAAGATGCAGAAAGCTTGCCAACGACCGCGTACTCATATAACATGTTTCAATTTAAGAGTGTGCGCACGCATGCACGCGCTTGCTTGCGACAAACCAGCAAGATACACACAGACCGGATTATATGTTTCCTGCCCCATATGAAGTCGCTGAAGACATTCTCATCAGCGCGAGCACTGCCGAAATAAATACAAATTTCTTCTCGTCTACTACCATAGCGCCTCCGGTAATCTCCAGGGCTGCTTCTCTGTATTTCTTTATAATTAGCTTCCTAATTAAGTCGTCTCTCCCTGTGGCTACCGGTAGCGCTGTTTTGTTATCGCGGAAGTGCGGGGCACTCGACTCCAGTGCACCATCAGCCGAGTTTTCCTGAGTCGCCTGCTTCCGGAGTTCTCAAAAAAGCACACCTGGATAGGTGTGCAGAGACGCGAAAAAGGCCCTCTGTTCCATAATAGATAGAAGCACAAAATAACATGCTTGAGTGGGTCGCAGTCACGATGAGATCTGCTTTCCTCTCCGTGTCCCACACTCCACCTGTAGTCAGTGATAAGGAGACAGCTTCACATTCTCTACTCCCCTGTTGCGTTACAGGAACCTGGAGTTGTAAGTGCCTGGAGGCA